>NW_028124936.1:0-114240 GCF_965194825.1 Balaenoptera physalus | reverse complement strand
CGTGTCATCACAATTCGCCTTGGCCCTGGACATCTCAATGCTGTATGAACCGTGTCATCGCTAGGTTCCAGGACACTTGTCATCACAATGCTCCATGAACTCTGTTATCTCAATGTTCCATGGCCTTTGTATTCACAATGCTCCATTGTCCTGATAATCGCATTGCTCCATGAACACTTTCATCACAATGCTCCTTGACCACTGTCACCCTAATTCCCCATGACGTCTCGCCTCACTGTCTTCCAAGGCCACTCTCATCAAAATGCTCCATGATCTGTGTCAGCACAATATTGCATGACACTTGTCATCACAATGCTCCATGATGCCTGTCATCACAATGCTCCATGAATTTGTTATCACAATGCTCCAGGACCAGTTTCATCACAATACTCCATCCCCCTTTTCATCACAGTGCACAATGAAACCTTTCATTACAATGCTCCATGACACTTGTCATCACAATGCTCAACGGCCTTTATCGTCACAATGCTCCCAGGCACTTTTCATCACGATGTTCCATGAAAACTTACATCACTTTGCTCCACGACCATTGTCATCACAATAGTCCATACCCTTGTCAACACAATGCTGCATAATCCCTGTCATCACAATTCTCCTTGACTGCTGTCATCACGATAATCCAGGACAATTTTCATAACAATGGTTCATTCCCCCAGTCATCTCAGTGCTCCATGATACCTTTCATCACAATTCCTAGATGATCAATGTCATCACAAGGCCCCATGACACCTGTCATCACAATTCGCTATGACCCTTGTCATCACAATACTTGATGAACCGTGTCATCACAGTGTTCCAGGGCACATGTCATCACAATGATCCATGACGACTTTCATCACAATGCTCCAATACACCTGTCATCACAATGCTCCATGGCCCCTGTTATCATATTGCTCCATGATCACTTTCATCACAATGATCCATGACCAATGTCATCACCATTCCTAATGACGCCTGTCATCTCAATGCTCCATGGCACCTTCATCACAATGCTCCATGAACCCATTCATCACAATGTTCCCTGTCCTTTTCATCACAATGTTCCATGGGCCCTGTCATCACAATGCTCCATGCGCTTGTCATCAAAATGCTCCAGAACTCTTGTCATCATAATGCTCCATGCCAGTCTCATCAAAATGCGCCATGACACTTGTCATCACAATGCTCCACGTCATTTGTCATCACAATGCTCCATGACCCTTGTCATAACAATGGTCCATGGCCTTGTCATCACAATGTTCCATGGCCTCTGACATCACTATGCTCTATGGTTTTTCTCATCACAATGCTCTTTGACCCCTGTCACCACAATGCTTGATGACCATTGTCATCACAATGCTCCAAGAACCCTGTCATCACAATGCTCCATGCCGTTGACATCACAATGCTCCATGGCCCTTGTAATTAGAATGCTCCATGCCCTTGTCATCACAATGCTCCAGAACACTTGTGATCATAATACGCCTTTCCTGTGTCATCCCATTGCTCAATGACCCTTGTCATCAAAATATTCCTTGTCCTTTGTCATCACAGTGCTCCATGATGCCTTTAATCAAAATTCTACATGACAACTGTCATCACAATGCAAGATGACCAATGTCATCACAAGGCCCCATGACACGTGTCATCACAATTCGCCTTGGCCCTGGACATCTCAATGCTGTATGAACCGTGTCATCGCTAGGTTCCAGGACACTTGTCATCACAATGCTCCATGAACTCTGTTATCTCAATGTTCCATGGCCTTTGTATTCACAATGCTCCATTGTCCTGATAATCGCATTGCTCCATGAACACTTTCATCACAATGCTCCTTGACCACTGTCACCCTAATTCCCCATGACGTCTCGCCTCACTGTCTTCCAAGGCCACTCTCATCAAAATGCTCCATGATCTGTGTCAGCACAATATTGCATGACACTTGTCATCACAATGCTCCATGATGCCTGTCATCACAATGCTCCATGAATTTGTTATCACAATGCTCCAGGACCAGTTTCATCACAATACTCCATCCCCCTTTTCATCACAGTGCACAATGAAACCTTTCATTACAATGCTCCATGACACTTGTCATCACAATGCTCAACGGCCTTTATCGTCACAATGCTCCCAGGCACTTTTCATCACGATGTTCCATGAAAACTTACATCACTTTGCTCCACGACCATTGTCATCACAATAGTCCATACCCTTGTCAACACAATGCTGCATAATCCCTGTCATCACAATTCTCCTTGACTGCTGTCATCACGATAATCCAGGACAATTTTCATAACAATGGTTCATTCCCCCAGTCATCTCAGTGCTCCATGATACCTTTCATCACAATTCCTAGATGATCAATGTCATCACAAGGCCCCATGACACCTGTCATCACAATTCGCTATGACCCTTGTCATCACAATACTCGATGAACCGTGTCATCACAGTGTTCCAGGGCACATGTCATCACAATGATCCATGACGACTTTCATCACAATGCTCCAATACACCTGTCATCACAATGCTCCATGGCCCCTGTTATCATATTGCTCCATGATCACTTTCATCACAATGATCCATGACCAATGTCATCACCATTCCTAATGACGCCTGTCATCTCAATGCTCCATGGCACCTTCATCACAATGCTCCATGAACCCATTCATCACAATGTTCCCTGTCCTTTTCATCACAATGTTCCATGGGCCCTGTCATCACAATGCTCCATGCGCTTGTCATCAAAATGCTCCAGAACTCTTGTCATCATAATGCTCCATGCCAGTCTCATCAAAATGCCCCATGACACTTGTCATCACAATGCTCCACGTCATTTGTCATCACAATGCTCCATGACCCTTGTCATAACAATGGTCCATGGCCTTGTCATCACAATGTTCCATGGCCTCTGACATCACTATGCTCTATGGTTTTTCTCATCACAATGCTCTTTGACCCCTGTCACCACAATGCTTGATGACCATTGTCATCACAATGCTCCAAGAACCCTGTCATCACAATGCTCCATGCCGTTGACATCACAATGCTCCATGGCCCTTGTAATTAGAATGCTCCATGCCCTTGTCATCACAATGCTCCAGAACACTTGTGATCATAATACGCCTTTCCTGTGTCATCCCATTGCTCAATGACCCTTGTCATCAAAATATTCCTTGTCCTTTGTCATCACAGTGCTCCATGATACCTTTAATCAAAATTCTACATGACAACTGTCATCACAATGCAAGATGACCAATGTCATCACAAGGCCCCATGACACGTGTCATCACAATTCGCCTTGGCCCTGGACATCTCAATGCTGTATGAACCGTGTCATCGCTAGGTTCCAGGACACTTGTCATCACAATGCTCCATGAACTCTGTTATCTCAATGTTCCATGGCCTTTGTATTCACAATGCTCCATTGTCCTGATAATCGCATTGCTCCATGAACACTTTCATCACAATGCTCCTTGACCACTGTCACCCTAATTCCCCATGACGTCTCGCCTCACTGTCTTCCAAGGCCACTCTCATCAAAATGCTCCATGATCTGTGTCAGCACAATATTGCATGACACTTGTCATCACAATGCTCCATGATGCCTGTCATCACAATGCTCCATGAATTTGTTATCACAATGCTCCAGGACCAGTTTCATCACAATACTCCATCCCCCTTTTCATCACAGTGCACAATGAAACCTTTCATTACAATGCTCCATGACACTTGTCATCACAATGCTCAACGGCCTTTATCGTCACAATGCTCCCAGGCACTTTTCATCACGATGTTCCATGAAAACTTACATCACTTTGCTCCACGACCATTGTCATCACAATAGTCCATACCCTTGTCAACACAATGCTGCATAATCCCTGTCATCACAATTCTCCTTGACTGCTGTCATCACGATAATCCAGGACAATTTTCATAACAATGGTTCATTCCCCCAGTCATCTCAGTGCTCCATGATACCTTTCATCACAATTCCTAGATGATCAATGTCATCACAAGGCCCCATGACACCTGTCATCACAATTCGCTATGACCCTTGTCATCACAATACTCGATGAACCGTGTCATCACAGTGTTCCAGGGCACATGTCATCACAATGATCCATGACGACTTTCATCACAATGCTCCAATACACCTGTCATCACAATGCTCCATGGCCCCTGTTATCATATTGCTCCATGATCACTTTCATCACAATGATCCATGACCAATGTCATCACCATTCCTAATGACGCCTGTCATCTCAATGCTCCATGGCACCTTCATCACAATGCTCCATGAACCCATTCATCACAATGTTCCCTGTCCTTTTCATCACAATGTTCCATGGGCCCTGTCATCACAATGCTCCATGCGCTTGTCATCAAAATGCTCCAGAACTCTTGTCATCATAATGCTCCATGCCAGTGTCATCAAAATGCCCCATGACACTTGTCATCACAATGCTCCACGTCATTTGTCATCACAATGCTCCATGACCCTTGTCATAACAATGGTCCATGGCCTTGTCATCACAATGTTCCATGGCCTCTGACATCACTATGCTCTATGGTTTTTCTCATCACAATGCTCTTTGACCCCTGTCACCACAATGCTTGATGACCATTGTCATCACAATGCTCCAAGAACCCTGTCATCACAATGCTCCATGCCGTTGACATCACAATGCTCCATGGCCCTTGTAATTAGAATGCTCCATGCCCTTGTCATCACAATGCTCCAGAACACTTGTGATCATAATACGCCTTTCCTGTGTCATCCCATTGCTCAATGACCCTTGTCATCAAAATATTCCTTGTCCTTTGTCATCACAGTGCTCCATGATGCCTTTAATCAAAATTCTACATGACAACTGTCATCACAATGCAAGATGACCAATGTCATCACAAGGCCCCATGACACGTGTCATCACAATTCGCCTTGGCCCTGGACATCTCAATGCTGTATGAACCGTGTCATCGCTAGGTTCCAGGACACTTGTCATCACAATGCTCCATGAACTCTGTTATCTCAATGTTCCATGGCCTTTGTATTCACAATGCTCCATTGTCCTGATAATCGCATTGCTCCATGAACACTTTCATCACAATGCTCCTTGACCACTGTCACCCTAATTCCCCATGACGTCTCGCCTCACTGTCTTCCAAGGCCACTCTCATCAAAATGCTCCATGATCTGTGTCAGCACAATATTGCATGACACTTGTCATCACAATGCTCCATGATGCCTGTCATCACAATGCTCCATGAATTTGTTATCACAATGCTCCAGGACCAGTTTCATCACAATACTCCATCCCCCTTTTCATCACAGTGCACAATGAAACCTTTCATTACAATGCTCCATGACACTTGTCATCACAATGCTCAACGGCCTTTATCGTCACAATGCTCCCAGGCACTTTTCATCACGATGTTCCATGAAAACTTACATCACTTTGCTCCACGACCATTGTCATCACAATAGTCCATACCCTTGTCAACACAATGCTGCATAATCCCTGTCATCACAATTCTCCTTGACTGCTGTCATCACGATAATCCAGGACAATTTTCATAACAATGGTTCATTCCCCCAGTCATCTCAGTGCTCCATGATACCTTTCATCACAATTCCTAGATGATCAATGTCATCACAAGGCCCCATGACACCTGTCATCACAATTCGCTATGACCCTTGTCATCACAATACTCGATGAACCGTGTCATCACAGTGTTCCAGGGCACATGTCATCACAATGATCCATGACGACTTTCATCACAATGCTCCAATACACCTGTCATCACAATGCTCCATGGCCCCTGTTATCATATTGCTCCATGATCACTTTCATCACAATGATCCATGACCAATGTCATCACCATTCCTAATGACGCCTGTCATCTCAATGCTCCATGGCACCTTCATCACAATGCTCCATGAACCCATTCATCACAATGTTCCCTGTCCTTTTCATCACAATGTTCCATGGGCCCTGTCATCACAATGCTCCATGCGCTTGTCATCAAAATGCTCCAGAACTCTTGTCATCATAATGCTCCATGCCAGTCTCATCAAAATGCGCCATGACACTTGTCATCACAATGCTCCACGTCATTTGTCATCACAATGCTCCATGACCCTTGTCATAACAATGGTCCATGGCCTTGTCATCACAATGTTCCATGGCCTCTGACATCACTATGCTCTATGGTTTTTCTCATCACAATGCTCTTTGACCCCTGTCACCACAATGCTTGATGACCATTGTCATCACAATGCTCCAAGAACCCTGTCATCACAATGCTCCATGCCGTTGACATCACAATGCTCCATGGCCCTTGTAATTAGAATGCTCCATGCCCTTGTCATCACAATGCTCCAGAACACTTGTGATCATAATACGCCTTTCCTGTGTCATCCCATTGCTCAATGACCCTTGTCATCAAAATATTCCTTGTCCTTTGTCATCACAGTGCTCCATGATGCCTTTAATCAAAATTCTACATGACAACTGTCATCACAATGCAAGATGACCAATGTCATCACAAGGCCCCATGACACGTGTCATCACAATTCGCCTTGGCCCTGGACATCTCAATGCTGTATGAACCGTGTCATCGCTAGGTTCCAGGACACTTGTCATCACAATGCTCCATGAACTCTGTTATCTCAATGTTCCATGGCCTTTGTATTCACAATGCTCCATTGTCCTGATAATCGCATTGCTCCATGAACACTTTCATCACAATGCTCCTTGACCACTGTCACCCTAATTCCCCATGACGTCTCGCCTCACTGTCTTCCAAGGCCACTCTCATCAAAATGCTCCATGATCTGTGTCAGCACAATATTGCATGACACTTGTCATCACAATGCTCCATGATGCCTGTCATCACAATGCTCCATGAATTTGTTATCACAATGCTCCAGGACCAGTTTCATCACAATACTCCATCCCCCTTTTCATCACAGTGCACAATGAAACCTTTCATTACAATGCTCCATGACACTTGTCATCACAATGCTCAACGGCCTTTATCGTCACAATGCTCCCAGGCACTTTTCATCACGATGTTCCATGAAAACTTACATCACTTTGCTCCACGACCATTGTCATCACAATAGTCCATACCCTTGTCAACACAATGCTGCATAATCCCTGTCATCACAATTCTCCTTGACTGCTGTCATCACGATAATCCAGGACAATTTTCATAACAATGGTTCATTCCCCCAGTCATCTCAGTGCTCCATGATACCTTTCATCACAATTCCTAGATGATCAATGTCATCACAAGGCCCCATGACACCTGTCATCACAATTCGCTATGACCCTTGTCATCACAATACTCGATGAACCGTGTCATCACAGTGTTCCAGGGCACATGTCATCACAATGATCCATGACGACTTTCATCACAATGCTCCAATACACCTGTCATCACAATGCTCCATGGCCCCTGTTATCATATTGCTCCATGATCACTTTCATCACAATGATCCATGACCAATGTCATCACCATTCCTAATGACGCCTGTCATCTCAATGCTCCATGGCACCTTCATCACAATGCTCCATGAACCCATTCATCACAATGTTCCCTGTCCTTTTCATCACAATGTTCCATGGGCCCTGTCATCACAATGCTCCATGCGCTTGTCATCAAAATGCTCCAGAACTCTTGTCATCATAATGCTCCATGCCAGTGTCATCAAAATGCCCCATGACACTTGTCATCACAATGCTCCACGTCATTTGTCATCACAATGCTCCATGACCCTTGTCATAACAATGGTCCATGGCCTTGTCATCACAATGTTCCATGGCCTCTGACATCACTATGCTCTATGGTTTTTCTCATCACAATGCTCTTTGACCCCTGTCACCACAATGCTTGATGACCATTGTCATCACAATGCTCCAAGAACCCTGTCATCACAATGCTCCATGCCGTTGACATCACAATGCTCCATGGCCCTTGTAATTAGAATGCTCCATGCCCTTGTCATCACAATGCTCCAGAACACTTGTGATCATAATACGCCTTTCCTGTGTCATCCCATTGCTCAATGACCCTTGTCATCAAAATATTCCTTGTCCTTTGTCATCACAGTGCTCCATGATGCCTTTAATCAAAATTCTACATGACAACTGTCATCACAATGCAAGATGACCAATGTCATCACAAGGCCCCATGACACGTGTCATCACAATTCGCCTTGGCCCTGGACATCTCAATGCTGTATGAACCGTGTCATCGCTAGGTTCCAGGACACTTGTCATCACAATGCTCCATGAACTCTGTTATCTCAATGTTCCATGGCCTTTGTATTCACAATGCTCCATTGTCCTGATAATCGCATTGCTCCATGAACACTTTCATCACAATGCTCCTTGACCACTGTCACCCTAATTCCCCATGACGTCTCGCCTCACTGTCTTCCAAGGCCACTCTCATCAAAATGCTCCATGATCTGTGTCAGCACAATATTGCATGACACTTGTCATCACAATGCTCCATGATGCCTGTCATCACAATGCTCCATGAATTTGTTATCACAATGCTCCAGGACCAGTTTCATCACAATACTCCATCCCCCTTTTCATCACAGTGCACAATGAAACCTTTCATTACAATGCTCCATGACACTTGTCATCACAATGCTCAACGGCCTTTATCGTCACAATGCTCCCAGGCACTTTTCATCACGATGTTCCATGAAAACTTACATCACTTTGCTCCACGACCATTGTCATCACAATAGTCCATACCCTTGTCAACACAATGCTGCATAATCCCTGTCATCACAATTCTCCTTGACTGCTGTCATCACGATAATCCAGGACAATTTTCATAACAATGGTTCATTCCCCCAGTCATCTCAGTGCTCCATGATACCTTTCATCACAATTCCTAGATGATCAATGTCATCACAAGGCCCCATGACACCTGTCATCACAATTCGCTATGACCCTTGTCATCACAATACTCGATGAACCGTGTCATCACAGTGTTCCAGGGCACATGTCATCACAATGATCAATGACGACTTTCATCACAATGCTCCAATACACCTGTCATCACAATGCTCCATGGCCCCTGTTATCATATTGCTCCATGATCACTTTCATCACAATGATCCATGACCAATGTCATCACCATTCCTAATGACGCCTGTCATCTCAATGCTCCATGGCACCTTCATCACAATGCTCCATGAACCCATTCATCACAATGTTCCCTGTCCTTTTCATCACAATGTTCCATGGGCCCTGTCATCACAATGCTCCATGCGCTTGTCATCAAAATGCTCCAGAACTCTTGTCATCATAATGCTCCATGCCAGTCTCATCAAAATGCCCCATGACACTTGTCATCACAATGCTCCACGTCATTTGTCATCACAATGCTCCATGACCCTTGTCATAACAATGGTCCATGGCCTTGTCATCACAATGTTCCATGGCCTCTGACATCACTATGCTCTATGGTTTTTCTCATCACAATGCTCTTTGACCCCTGTCACCACAATGCTTGATGACCATTGTCATCACAATGCTCCAAGAACCCTGTCATCACAATGCTCCATGCCGTTGACATCACAATGCTCCATGGCCCTTGTAATTAGAATGCTCCATGCCCTTGTCATCACAATGCTCCAGAACACTTGTGATCATAATACGCCTTTCCTGTGTCATCCCATTGCTCAATGACCCTTGTCATCAAAATATTCCTTGTCCTTTGTCATCACAGTGCTCCATGATACCTTTAATCAAAATTCTACATGACAACTGTCATCACAATGCAAGATGACCAATGTCATCACAAGGCCCCATGACACGTGTCATCACAATTCGCCTTGGCCCTGGACATCTCAATGCTGTATGAACCGTGTCATCGCTAGGTTCCAGGACACTTGTCATCACAATGCTCCATGAACTCTGTTATCTCAATGTTCCATGGCCTTTGTATTCACAATGCTCCATTGTCCTGATAATCGCATTGCTCCATGAACACTTTCATCACAATGCTCCTTGACCACTGTCACCCTAATTCCCCATGACGTCTCGCCTCACTGTCTTCCAAGGCCACTCTCATCAAAATGCTCCATGATCTGTGTCAGCACAATATTGCATGACACTTGTCATCACAATGCTCCATGATGCCTGTCATCACAATGCTCCATGAATTTGTTATCACAATGCTCCAGGACCAGTTTCATCACAATACTCCATCCCCCTTTTCATCACAGTGCACAATGAAACCTTTCATTACAATGCTCCATGACACTTGTCATCACAATGCTCAACGGCCTTTATCGTCACAATGCTCCCAGGCACTTTTCATCACGATGTTCCATGAAAACTTACATCACTTTGCTCCACGACCATTGTCATCACAATAGTCCATACCCTTGTCAACACAATGCTGCATAATCCCTGTCATCACAATTCTCCTTGACTGCTGTCATCACGATAATCCAGGACAATTTTCATAACAATGGTTCATTCCCCCAGTCATCTCAGTGCTCCATGATACCTTTCATCACAATTCCTAGATGATCAATGTCATCACAAGGCCCCATGACACCTGTCATCACAATTCGCTATGACCCTTGTCATCACAATACTTGATGAACCGTGTCATCACAGTGTTCCAGGGCACATGTCATCACAATGATCCATGACGACTTTCATCACAATGCTCCAATACACCTGTCATCACAATGCTCCATGGCCCCTGTTATCATATTGCTCCATGATCACTTTCATCACAATGATCCATGACCAATGTCATCACCATTCCTAATGACGCCTGTCATCTCAATGCTCCATGGCACCTTCATCACAATGCTCCATGAACCCATTCATCACAATGTTCCCTGTCCTTTTCATCACAATGTTCCATGGGCCCTGTCATCACAATGCTCCATGCGCTTGTCATCAAAATGCTCCAGAACTCTTGTCATCATAATGCTCCATGCCAGTCTCATCAAAATGCGCCATGACACTTGTCATCACAATGCTCCACGTCATTTGTCATCACAATGCTCCATGACCCTTGTCATAACAATGGTCCATGGCCTTGTCATCACAATGTTCCATGGCCTCTGACATCACTATGCTCTATGGTTTTTCTCATCACAATGCTCTTTGACCCCTGTCACCACAATGCTTGATGACCATTGTCATCACAATGCTCCAAGAACCCTGTCATCACAATGCTCCATGCCGTTGACATCACAATGCTCCATGGCCCTTGTAATTAGAATGCTCCATGCCCTTGTCATCACAATGCTCCAGAACACTTGTGATCATAATACGCCTTTCCTGTGTCATCCCATTGCTCAATGACCCTTGTCATCAAAATATTCCTTGTCCTTTGTCATCACAGTGCTCCATGATGCCTTTAATCAAAATTCTACATGACAACTGTCATCACAATGCAAGATGACCAATGTCATCACAAGGCCCCATGACACGTGTCATCACAATTCGCCTTGGCCCTGGACATCTCAATGCTGTATGAACCGTGTCATCGCTAGGTTCCAGGACACTTGTCATCACAATGCTCCATGAACTCTGTTATCTCAATGTTCCATGGCCTTTGTATTCACAATGCTCCATTGTCCTGATAATCGCATTGCTCCATGAACACTTTCATCACAATGCTCCTTGACCACTGTCACCCTAATTCCCCATGACGTCTCGCCTCACTGTCTTCCAAGGCCACTCTCATCAAAATGCTCCATGATCTGTGTCAGCACAATATTGCATGACACTTGTCATCACAATGCTCCATGATGCCTGTCATCACAATGCTCCATGAATTTGTTATCACAATGCTCCAGGACCAGTTTCATCACAATACTCCATCCCCCTTTTCATCACAGTGCACAATGAAACCTTTCATTACAATGCTCCATGACACTTGTCATCACAATGCTCAACGGCCTTTATCGTCACAATGCTCCCAGGCACTTTTCATCACGATGTTCCATGAAAACTTACATCACTTTGCTCCACGACCATTGTCATCACAATAGTCCATACCCTTGTCAACACAATGCTGCATAATCCCTGTCATCACAATTCTCCTTGACTGCTGTCATCACGATAATCCAGGACAATTTTCATAACAATGGTTCATTCCCCCAGTCATCTCAGTGCTCCATGATACCTTTCATCACAATTCCTAGATGATCAATGTCATCACAAGGCCCCATGACACCTGTCATCACAATTCGCTATGACCCTTGTCATCACAATACTCGATGAACCGTGTCATCACAGTGTTCCAGGGCACATGTCATCACAATGATCCATGACGACTTTCATCACAATGCTCCAATACACCTGTCATCACAATGCTCCATGGCCCCTGTTATCATATTGCTCCATGATCACTTTCATCACAATGATCCATGACCAATGTCATCACCATTCCTAATGACGCCTGTCATCTCAATGCTCCATGGCACCTTCATCACAATGCTCCATGAACCCATTCATCACAATGTTCCCTGTCCTTTTCATCACAATGTTCCATGGGCCCTGTCATCACAATGCTCCATGCGCTTGTCATCAAAATGCTCCAGAACTCTTGTCATCATAATGCTCCATGCCAGTCTCATCAAAATGCCCCATGACACTTGTCATCACAATGCTCCACGTCATTTGTCATCACAATGCTCCATGACCCTTGTCATAACAATGGTCCATGGCCTTGTCATCACAATGTTCCATGGCCTCTGACATCACTATGCTCTATGGTTTTTCTCATCACAATGCTCTTTGACCCCTGTCACCACAATGCTTGATGACCATTGTCATCACAATGCTCCAAGAACCCTGTCATCACAATGCTCCATGCCGTTGACATCACAATGCTCCATGGCCCTTGTAATTAGAATGCTCCATGCCCTTGTCATCACAATGCTCCAGAACACTTGTGATCATAATACGCCTTTCCTGTGTCATCCCATTGCTCAATGACCCTTGTCATCAAAATATTCCTTGTCCTTTGTCATCACAGTGCTCCATGATACCTTTAATCAAAATTCTACATGACAACTGTCATCACAATGCAAGATGACCAATGTCATCACAAGGCCCCATGACACGTGTCATCACAATTCGCCTTGGCCCTGGACATCTCAATGCTGTATGAACCGTGTCATCGCTAGGTTCCAGGACACTTGTCATCACAATGCTCCATGAACTCTGTTATCTCAATGTTCCATGGCCTTTGTATTCACAATGCTCCATTGTCCTGATAATCGCATTGCTCCATGAACACTTTCATCACAATGCTCCTTGACCACTGTCACCCTAATTCCCCATGACGTCTCGCCTCACTGTCTTCCAAGGCCACTCTCATCAAAATGCTCCATGATCTGTGTCAGCACAATATTGCATGACACTTGTCATCACAATGCTCCATGATGCCTGTCATCACAATGCTCCATGAATTTGTTATCACAATGCTCCAGGACCAGTTTCATCACAATACTCCATCCCCCTTTTCATCACAGTGCACAATGAAACCTTTCATTACAATGCTCCATGACACTTGTCATCACAATGCTCAACGGCCTTTATCGTCACAATGCTCCCAGGCACTTTTCATCACGATGTTCCATGAAAACTTACATCACTTTGCTCCACGACCATTGTCATCACAATAGTCCATACCCTTGTCAACACAATGCTGCATAATCCCTGTCATCACAATTCTCCTTGACTGCTGTCATCACGATAATCCAGGACAATTTTCATAACAATGGTTCATTCCCCCAGTCATCTCAGTGCTCCATGATACCTTTCATCACAATTCCTAGATGATCAATGTCATCACAAGGCCCCATGACACCTGTCATCACAATTCGCTATGACCCTTGTCATCACAATACTCGATGAACCGTGTCATCACAGTGTTCCAGGGCACATGTCATCACAATGATCCATGACGACTTTCATCACAATGCTCCAATACACCTGTCATCACAATGCTCCATGGCCCCTGTTATCATATTGCTCCATGATCACTTTCATCACAATGATCCATGACCAATGTCACCACCATTCCTAATGACGCCTGTCATCTCAATGCTCCATGGCACCTTCATCACAATGCTCCATGAACCCATTCATCACAATGTTCCCTGTCCTTTTCATCACAATGTTCCATGGGCCCTGTCATCACAATGCTCCATGCGCTTGTCATCAAAATGCTCCAGAACTCTTGTCATCATAATGCTCCATGCCAGTCTCATCAAAATGCCCCATGACACTTGTCATCACAATGCTCCACGTCATTTGTCATCACAATGCTCCATGACCCTTGTCATAACAATGGTCCATGGCCTTGTCATCACAATGTTCCATGGCCTCTGACATCACTATGCTCTATGGTTTTTCTCATCACAATGCTCTTTGACCCCTGTCACCACAATGCTTGATGACCATTGTCATCACAATGCTCCAAGAACCCTGTCATCACAATGCTCCATGCCGTTGACATCACAATGCTCCATGGCCCTTGTAATTAGAATGCTCCATGCCCTTGTCATCACAATGCTCCAGAACACTTGTGATCATAATACGCCTTTCCTGTGTCATCCCATTGCTCAATGACCCTTGTCATCAAAATATTCCTTGTCCTTTGTCATCACAGTGCTCCATGATACCTTTAATCAAAATTCTACATGACAACTGTCATCACAATGCAAGATGACCAATGTCATCACAAGGCCCCATGACACGTGTCATCACAATTCGCCTTGGCCCTGGACATCTCAATGCTGTATGAACCGTGTCATCGCTAGGTTCCAGGACACTTGTCATCACAATGCTCCATGAACTCTGTTATCTCAATGTTCCATGGCCTTTGTATTCACAATGCTCCATTGTCCTGATAATCGCATTGCTCCATGAACACTTTCATCACAATGCTCCTTGACCACTGTCACCCTAATTCCCCATGACGTCTCGCCTCACTGTCTTCCAAGGCCACTCTCATCAAAATGCTCCATGATCTGTGTCAGCACAATATTGCATGACACTTGTCATCACAATGCTCCATGATGCCTGTCATCACAATGCTCCATGAATTTGTTATCACAATGCTCCAGGACCAGTTTCATCACAATACTCCATCCCCCTTTTCATCACAGTGCACAATGAAACCTTTCATTACAATGCTCCATGACACTTGTCATCACAATGCTCAACGGCCTTTATCGTCACAATGCTCCCAGGCACTTTTCATCACGATGTTCCATGAAAACTTACATCACTTTGCTCCACGACCATTGTCATCACAATAGTCCATACCCTTGTCAACACAATGCTGCATAATCCCTGTCATCACAATTCTCCTTGACTGCTGTCATCACGATAATCCAGGACAATTTTCATAACAATGGTTCATTCCCCCAGTCATCTCAGTGCTCCATGATACCTTTCATCACAATTCCTAGATGATCAATGTCATCACAAGGCCCCATGACACCTGTCATCACAATTCGCTATGACCCTTGTCATCACAATACTCGATGAACCGTGTCATCACAGTGTTCCAGGGCACATGTCATCACAATGATCCATGACGACTTTCATCACAATGCTCCAATACACCTGTCATCACAATGCTCCATGGCCCCTGTTATCATATTGCTCCATGATCACTTTCATCACAATGATCCATGACCAATGTCACCACCATTCCTAATGACGCCTGTCATCTCAATGCTCCATGGCACCTTCATCACAATGCTCCATGAACCCATTCATCACAATGTTCCCTGTCCTTTTCATCACAATGTTCCATGGGCCCTGTCATCACAATGCTCCATGCGCTTGTCATCAAAATGCTCCAGAACTCTTGTCATCATAATGCTCCATGCCAGTCTCATCAAAATGCCCCATGACACTTGTCATCACAATGCTCCACGTCATTTGTCATCACAATGCTCCATGACCCTTGTCATAACAATGGTCCATGGCCTTGTCATCACAATGTTCCATGGCCTCTGACATCACTATGCTCTATGGTTTTTCTCATCACAATGCTCTTTGACCCCTGTCACCACAATGCTTGATGACCATTGTCATCACAATGCTCCAAGAACCCTGTCATCACAATGCTCCATGCCGTTGACATCACAATGCTCCATGGCCCTTGTAATTAGAATGCTCCATGCCCTTGTCATCACAATGCTCCAGAACACTTGTGATCATAATACGCCTTTCCTGTGTCATCCCATTGCTCAATGACCCTTGTCATCAAAATATTCCTTGTCCTTTGTCATCACAGTGCTCCATGATACCTTTAATCAAAATTCTACATGACAACTGTCATCACAATGCAAGATGACCAATGTCATCACAAGGCCCCATGACACGTGTCATCACAATTCGCCTTGGCCCTGGACACCTCAATGCTGTATGAACCGTGTCATCGCTAGGTTCCAGGACACTTGTCATCACAATGCTCCATGAACTCTGTTATCTCAATGTTCCATGGCCTTTGTATTCACAATGCTCCATTGTCCTGATAATCGCATTGCTCCATGAACACTTTCATCACAATGCTCCTTGACCACTGTCACCCTAATTCCCCATGACGTCTCGCCTCACTGTCTTCCAAGGCCACTCTCATCAAAATGCTCCATGATCTGTGTCAGCACAATATTGCATGACACTTGTCATCACAATGCTCCATGATGCCTGTCATCACAATGCTCCATGAATTTGTTATCACAATGCTCCAGGACCAGTTTCATCACAATACTCCATCCCCCTTTTCATCACAGTGCACAATGAAACCTTTCATTACAATGCTCCATGACACTTGTCATCACAATGCTCAACGGCCTTTATCGTCACAATGCTCCCAGGCACTTTTCATCACGATGTTCCATGAAAACTTACATCACTTTGCTCCACGACCATTGTCATCACAATAGTCCATACCCTTGTCAACACAATGCTGCATAATCCCTGTCATCACAATTCTCCTTGACTGCTGTCATCACGATAATCCAGGACAATTTTCATAACAATGGTTCATTCCCCCAGTCATCTCAGTGCTCCATGATACCTTTCATCACAATTCCTAGATGATCAATGTCATCACAAGGCCCCATGACACCTGTCATCACAATTCGCTATGACCCTTGTCATCACAATACTCGATGAACCGTGTCATCACAGTGTTCCAGGGCACATGTCATCACAATGATCCATGACGACTTTCATCACAATGCTCCAATACACCTGTCATCACAATGCTCCATGGCCCCTGTTATCATATTGCTCCATGATCACTTTCATCACAATGATCCATGACCAATGTCACCACCATTCCTAATGACGCCTGTCATCTCAATGCTCCATGGCACCTTCATCACAATGCTCCATGAACCCATTCATCACAATGTTCCCTGTCCTTTTCATCACAATGTTCCATGGGCCCTGTCATCACAATGCTCCATGCGCTTGTCATCAAAATGCTCCAGAACTCTTGTCATCATAATGCTCCATGCCAGTCTCATCAAAATGCCCCATGACACTTGTCATCACAATGCTCCACGTCATTTGTCATCACAATGCTCCATGACCCTTGTCATAACAATGGTCCATGGCCTTGTCATCACAATGTTCCATGGCCTCTGACATCACTATGCTCTATGGTTTTTCTCATCACAATGCTCTTTGACCCCTGTCACCACAATGCTTGATGACCATTGTCATCACAATGCTCCAAGAACCCTGTCATCACAATGCTCCATGCCGTTGACATCACAATGCTCCATGGCCCTTGTAATTAGAATGCTCCATGCCCTTGTCATCACAATGCTCCAGAACACTTGTGATCATAATACGCCTTTCCTGTGTCATCCCATTGCTCAATGACCCTTGTCATCAAAATATTCCTTGTCCTTTGTCATCACAGTGCTCCATGATACCTTTAATCAAAATTCTACATGACAACTGTCATCACAATGCAAGATGACCAATGTCATCACAAGGCCCCATGACACGTGTCATCACAATTCGCCTTGGCCCTGGACATCTCAATGCTGTATGAACCGTGTCATCGCTAGGTTCCAGGACACTTGTCATCACAATGCTCCATGAACTCTGTTATCTCAATGTTCCATGGCCTTTGTATTCACAATGCTCCATTGTCCTGATAATCGCATTGCTCCATGAACACTTTCATCACAATGCTCCTTGACCACTGTCACCCTAATTCCCCATGACGTCTCGCCTCACTGTCTTCCAAGGCCACTCTCATCAAAATGCTCCATGATCTGTGTCAGCACAATATTGCATGACACTTGTCATCACAATGCTCCATGATGCCTGTCATCACAATGCTCCATGAATTTGTTATCACAATGCTCCAGGACCAGTTTCATCACAATACTCCATCCCCCTTTTCATCACAGTGCACAATGAAACCTTTCATTACAATGCTCCATGACACTTGTCATCACAATGCTCAACGGCCTTTATCGTCACAATGCTCCCAGGCACTTTTCATCACGATGTTCCATGAAAACTTACATCACTTTGCTCCACGACCATTGTCATCACAATAGTCCATACCCTTGTCAACACAATGCTGCATAATCCCTGTCATCACAATTCTCCTTGACTGCTGTCATCACGATAATCCAGGACAATTTTCATAACAATGGTTCATTCCCCCAGTCATCTCAGTGCTCCATGATACCTTTCATCACAATTCCTAGATGATCAATGTCATCACAAGGCCCCATGACACCTGTCATCACAATTCGCTATGACCCTTGTCATCACAATACTCGATGAACCGTGTCATCACAGTGTTCCAGGGCACATGTCATCACAATGATCCATGACGACTTTCATCACAATGCTCCAATACACCTGTCATCACAATGCTCCATGGCCCCTGTTATCATATTGCTCCATGATCACTTTCATCACAATGATCCATGACCAATGTCATCACCATTCCTAATGACGCCTGTCATCTCAATGCTCCATGGCACCTTCATCACAATGCTCCATGAACCCATTCATCACAATGTTCCCTGTCCTTTTCATCACAATGTTCCATGGGCCCTGTCATCACAATGCTCCATGCGCTTGTCATCAAAATGCTCCAGAACTCTTGTCATCATAATGCTCCATGCCAGTGTCATCAAAATGCCCCATGACACTTGTCATCACAATGCTCCACGTCATTTGTCATCACAATGCTCCATGACCCTTGTCATAACAATGGTCCATGGCCTTGTCATCACAATGTTCCATGGCCTCTGACATCACTATGCTCTATGGTTTTTCTCATCACAATGCTCTTTGACCCCTGTCACCACAATGCTTGATGACCATTGTCATCACAATGCTCCAAGAACCCTGTCATCACAATGCTCCATGCCGTTGACATCACAATGCTCCATGGCCCTTGTAATTAGAATGCTCCATGCCCTTGTCATCACAATGCTCCAGAACACTTGTGATCATAATACGCCTTTCCTGTGTCATCCCATTGCTCAATGACCCTTGTCATCAAAATATTCCTTGTCCTTTGTCATCACAGTGCTCCATGATGCCTTTAATCAAAATTCTACATGACAACTGTCATCACAATGCAAGATGACCAATGTCATCACAAGGCCCCATGACACGTGTCATCACAATTCGCCTTGGCCCTGGACATCTCAATGCTGTATGAACCGTGTCATCGCTAGGTTCCAGGACACTTGTCATCACAATGCTCCATGAACTCTGTTATCTCAATGTTCCATGGCCTTTGTATTCACAATGCTCCATTGTCCTGATAATCGCATTGCTCCATGAACACTTTCATCACAATGCTCCTTGACCACTGTCACCCTAATTCCCCATGACGTCTCGCCTCACTGTCTTCCAAGGCCACTCTCATCAAAATGCTCCATGATCTGTGTCAGCACAATATTGCATGACACTTGTCATCACAATGCTCCATGATGCCTGTCATCACAATGCTCCATGAATTTGTTATCACAATGCTCCAGGACCAGTTTCATCACAATACTCCATCCCCCTTTTCATCACAGTGCACAATGAAACCTTTCATTACAATGCTCCATGACACTTGTCATCACAATGCTCAACGGCCTTTATCGTCACAATGCTCCCAGGCACTTTTCATCACGATGTTCCATGAAAACTTACATCACTTTGCTCCACGACCATTGTCATCACAATAGTCCATACCCTTGTCAACACAATGCTGCATAATCCCTGTCATCACAATTCTCCTTGACTGCTGTCATCACGATAATCCAGGACAATTTTCATAACAATGGTTCATTCCCCCAGTCATCTCAGTGCTCCATGATACCTTTCATCACAATTCCTAGATGATCAATGTCATCACAAGGCCCCATGACACCTGTCATCACAATTCGCTATGACCCTTGTCATCACAATACTCGATGAACCGTGTCATCACAGTGTTCCAGGGCACATGTCATCACAATGATCCATGACGACTTTCATCACAATGCTCCAATACACCTGTCATCACAATGCTCCATGGCCCCTGTTATCATATTGCTCCATGATCACTTTCATCACAATGATCCATGACCAATGTCATCACCATTCCTAATGACGCCTGTCATCTCAATGCTCCATGGCACCTTCATCACAATGCTCCATGAACCCATTCATCACAATGTTCCCTGTCCTTTTCATCACAATGTTCCATGGGCCCTGTCATCACAATGCTCCATGCGCTTGTCATCAAAATGCTCCAGAACTCTTGTCATCATAATGCTCCATGCCAGTCTCATCAAAATGCGCCATGACACTTGTCATCACAATGCTCCACGTCATTTGTCATCACAATGCTCCATGACCCTTGTCATAACAATGGTCCATGGCCTTGTCATCACAATGTTCCATGGCCTCTGACATCACTATGCTCTATGGTTTTTCTCATCACAATGCTCTTTGACCCCTGTCACCACAATGCTTGATGACCATTGTCATCACAATGCTCCAAGAACCCTGTCATCACAATGCTCCATGCCGTTGACATCACAATGCTCCATGGCCCTTGTAATTAGAATGCTCCATGCCCTTGTCATCACAATGCTCCAGAACACTTGTGATCATAATACGCCTTTCCTGTGTCATCCCATTGCTCAATGACCCTTGTCATCAAAATATTCCTTGTCCTTTGTCATCACAGTGCTCCATGATGCCTTTAATCAAAATTCTACATGACAACTGTCATCACAATGCAAGATGACCAATGTCATCACAAGGCCCCATGACACGTGTCATCACAATTCGCCTTGGCCCTGGACATCTCAATGCTGTATGAACCGTGTCATCGCTAGGTTCCAGGACACTTGTCATCACAATGCTCCATGAACTCTGTTATCTCAATGTTCCATGGCCTTTGTATTCACAATGCTCCATTGTCCTGATAATCGCATTGCTCCATGAACACTTTCATCACAATGCTCCTTGACCACTGTCACCCTAATTCCCCATGACGTCTCGCCTCACTGTCTTCCAAGGCCACTCTCATCAAAATGCTCCATGATCTGTGTCAGCACAATATTGCATGACACTTGTCATCACAATGCTCCATGATGCCTGTCATCACAATGCTCCATGAATTTGTTATCACAATGCTCCAGGACCAGTTTCATCACAATACTCCATCCCCCTTTTCATCACAGTGCACAATGAAACCTTTCATTACAATGCTCCATGACACTTGTCATCACAATGCTCAACGGCCTTTATCGTCACAATGCTCCCAGGCACTTTTCATCACGATGTTCCATGAAAACTTACATCACTTTGCTCCACGACCATTGTCATCACAATAGTCCATACCCTTGTCAACACAATGCTGCATAATCCCTGTCATCACAATTCTCCTTGACTGCTGTCATCACGATAATCCAGGACAATTTTCATAACAATGGTTCATTCCCCCAGTCATCTCAGTGCTCCATGATACCTTTCATCACAATTCCTAGATGATCAATGTCATCACAAGGCCCCATGACACCTGTCATCACAATTCGCTATGACCCTTGTCATCACAATACTCGATGAACCGTGTCATCACAGTGTTCCAGGGCACATGTCATCACAATGATCCATGACGACTTTCATCACAATGCTCCAATACACCTGTCATCACAATGCTCCATGGCCCCTGTTATCATATTGCTCCATGATCACTTTCATCACAATGATCCATGACCAATGTCATCACCATTCCTAATGACGCCTGTCATCTCAATGCTCCATGGCACCTTCATCACAATGCTCCATGAACCCATTCATCACAATGTTCCCTGTCCTTTTCATCACAATGTTCCATGGGCCCTGTCATCACAATGCTCCATGCGCTTGTCATCAAAATGCTCCAGAACTCTTGTCATCATAATGCTCCATGCCAGTCTCATCAAAATGCCCCATGACACTTGTCATCACAATGCTCCACGTCATTTGTCATCACAATGCTCCATGACCCTTGTCATAACAATGGTCCATGGCCTTGTCATCACAATGTTCCATGGCCTCTGACATCACTATGCTCTATGGTTTTTCTCATCACAATGCTCTTTGACCCCTGTCACCACAATGCTTGATGACCATTGTCATCACAATGCTCCAAGAACCCTGTCATCACAATGCTCCATGCCGTTGACATCACAATGCTCCATGGCCCTTGTAATTAGAATGCTCCATGCCCTTGTCATCACAATGCTCCAGAACACTTGTGATCATAATACGCCTTTCCTGTGTCATCCCATTGCTCAATGACCCTTGTCATCAAAATATTCCTTGTCCTTTGTCATCACAGTGCTCCATGATACCTTTAATCAAAATTCTACATGACAACTGTCATCACAATGCAAGATGACCAATGTCATCACAAGGCCCCATGACACGTGTCATCACAATTCGCCTTGGCCCTGGACATCTCAATGCTGTATGAACCGTGTCATCGCTAGGTTCCAGGACACTTGTCATCACAATGCTCCATGAACTCTGTTATCTCAATGTTCCATGGCCTTTGTATTCACAATGCTCCATTGTCCTGATAATCGCATTGCTCCATGAACACTTTCATCACAATGCTCCTTGACCACTGTCACCCTAATTCCCCATGACGTCTCGCCTCACTGTCTTCCAAGGCCACTCTCATCAAAATGCTCCATGATCTGTGTCAGCACAATATTGCATGACACTTGTCATCACAATGCTCCATGATGCCTGTCATCACAATGCTCCATGAATTTGTTATCACAATGCTCCAGGACCAGTTTCATCACAATACTCCATCCCCCTTTTCATCACAGTGCACAATGAAACCTTTCATTACAATGCTCCATGACACTTGTCATCACAATGCTCAACGGCCTTTATCGTCACAATGCTCCCAGGCACTTTTCATCACGATGTTCCATGAAAACTTACATCACTTTGCTCCACGACCATTGTCATCACAATAGTCCATACCCTTGTCAACACAATGCTGCATAATCCCTGTCATCACAATTCTCCTTGACTGCTGTCATCACGATAATCCAGGACAATTTTCATAACAATGGTTCATTCCCCCAGTCATCTCAGTGCTCCATGATACCTTTCATCACAATTCCTAGATGATCAATGTCATCACAAGGCCCCATGACACCTGTCATCACAATTCGCTATGACCCTTGTCATCACAATACTCGATGAACCGTGTCATCACAGTGTTCCAGGGCACATGTCATCACAATGATCCATGACGACTTTCATCACAATGCTCCAATACACCTGTCATCACAATGCTCCATGGCCCCTGTTATCATATTGCTCCATGATCACTTTCATCACAATGATCCATGACCAATGTCACCACCATTCCTAATGACGCCTGTCATCTCAATGCTCCATGGCACCTTCATCACAATGCTCCATGAACCCATTCATCACAATGTTCCCTGTCCTTTTCATCACAATGTTCCATGGGCCCTGTCATCACAATGCTCCATGCGCTTGTCATCAAAATGCTCCAGAACTCTTGTCATCATAATGCTCCATGCCAGTCTCATCAAAATGCCCCATGACACTTGTCATCACAATGCTCCACGTCATTTGTCATCACAATGCTCCATGACCCTTGTCATAACAATGGTCCATGGCCTTGTCATCACAATGTTCCATGGCCTCTGACATCACTATGCTCTATGGTTTTTCTCATCACAATGCTCTTTGACCCCTGTCACCACAATGCTTGATGACCATTGTCATCACAATGCTCCAAGAACCCTGTCATCACAATGCTCCATGCCGTTGACATCACAATGCTCCATGGCCCTTGTAATTAGAATGCTCCATGCCCTTGTCATCACAATGCTCCAGAACACTTGTGATCATAATACGCCTTTCCTGTGTCATCCCATTGCTCAATGACCCTTGTCATCAAAATATTCCTTGTCCTTTGTCATCACAGTGCTCCATGATACCTTTAATCAAAATTCTACATGACAACTGTCATCACAATGCAAGATGACCAATGTCATCACAAGGCCCCATGACACGTGTCATCACAATTCGCCTTGGCCCTGGACACCTCAATGCTGTATGAACCGTGTCATCGCTAGGTTCCAGGACACTTGTCATCACAATGCTCCATGAACTCTGTTATCTCAATGTTCCATGGCCTTTGTATTCACAATGCTCCATTGTCCTGATAATCGCATTGCTCCATGAACACTTTCATCACAATGCTCCTTGACCACTGTCACCCTAATTCCCCATGACGTCTCGCCTCACTGTCTTCCAAGGCCACTCTCATCAAAATGCTCCATGATCTGTGTCAGCACAATATTGCATGACACTTGTCATCACAATGCTCCATGATGCCTGTCATCACAATGCTCCATGAATTTGTTATCACAATGCTCCAGGACCAGTTTCATCACAATACTCCATCCCCCTTTTCATCACAGTGCACAATGAAACCTTTCATTACAATGCTCCATGACACTTGTCATCACAATGCTCAACGGCCTTTATCGTCACAATGCTCCCAGGCACTTTTCATCACGATGTTCCATGAAAACTTACATCACTTTGCTCCACGACCATTGTCATCACAATAGTCCATACCCTTGTCAACACAATGCTGCATAATCCCTGTCATCACAATTCTCCTTGACTGCTGTCATCACGATAATCCAGGACAATTTTCATAACAATGGTTCATTCCCCCAGTCATCTCAGTGCTCCATGATACCTTTCATCACAATTCCTAGATGATCAATGTCATCACAAGGCCCCATGACACCTGTCATCACAATTCGCTATGACCCTTGTCATCACAATACTCGATGAACCGTGTCATCACAGTGTTCCAGGGCACATGTCATCACAATGATCCATGACGACTTTCATCACAATGCTCCAATACACCTGTCATCACAATGCTCCATGGCCCCTGTTATCATATTGCTCCATGATCACTTTCATCACAATGATCCATGACCAATGTCACCACCATTCCTAATGACGCCTGTCATCTCAATGCTCCATGGCACCTTCATCACAATGCTCCATGAACCCATTCATCACAATGTTCCCTGTCCTTTTCATCACAATGTTCCATGGGCCCTGTCATCACAATGCTCCATGCGCTTGTCATCAAAATGCTCCAGAACTCTTGTCATCATAATGCTCCATGCCAGTCTCATCAAAATGCCCCATGACACTTGTCATCACAATGCTCCACGTCATTTGTCATCACAATGCTCCATGACCCTTGTCATAACAATGGTCCATGGCCTTGTCATCACAATGTTCCATGGCCTCTGACATCACTATGCTCTATGGTTTTTCTCATCACAATGCTCTTTGACCCCTGTCACCACAATGCTTGATGACCATTGTCATCACAATGCTCCAAGAACCCTGTCATCACAATGCTCCATGCCGTTGACATCACAATGCTCCATGGCCCTTGTAATTAGAATGCTCCATGCCCTTGTCATCACAATGCTCCAGAACACTTGTGATCATAATACGCCTTTCCTGTGTCATCCCATTGCTCAATGACCCTTGTCATCAAAATATTCCTTGTCCTTTGTCATCACAGTGCTCCATGATACCTTTAATCAAAATTCTACATGACAACTGTCATCACAATGCAAGATGACCAATGTCATCACAAGGCCCCATGACACGTGTCATCACAATTCGCCTTGGCCCTGGACATCTCAATGCTGTATGAACCGTGTCATCGCTAGGTTCCAGGACACTTGTCATCACAATGCTCCATGAACTCTGTTATCTCAATGTTCCATGGCCTTTGTATTCACAATGCTCCATTGTCCTGATAATCGCATTGCTCCATGAACACTTTCATCACAATGCTCCTTGACCACTGTCACCCTAATTCCCCATGACGTCTCGCCTCACTGTCTTCCAAGGCCACTCTCATCAAAATGCTCCATGATCTGTGTCAGCACAATATTGCATGACACTTGTCATCACAATGCTCCATGATGCCTGTCATCACAATGCTCCATGAATTTGTTATCACAATGCTCCAGGACCAGTTTCATCACAATACTCCATCCCCCTTTTCATCACAGTGCACAATGAAACCTTTCATTACAATGCTCCATGACACTTGTCATCACAATGCTCAACGGCCTTTATCGTCACAATGCTCCCAGGCACTTTTCATCACGATGTTCCATGAAAACTTACATCACTTTGCTCCACGACCATTGTCATCACAATAGTCCATACCCTTGTCAACACAATGCTGCATAATCCCTGTCATCACAATTCTCCTTGACTGCTGTCATCACGATAATCCAGGACAATTTTCATAACAATGGTTCATTCCCCCAGTCATCTCAGTGCTCCATGATACCTTTCATCACAATTCCTAGATGATCAATGTCATCACAAGGCCCCATGACACCTGTCATCACAATTCGCTATGACCCTTGTCATCACAATACTCGATGAACCGTGTCATCACAGTGTTCCAGGGCACATGTCATCACAATGATCCATGACGACTTTCATCACAATGCTCCAATACACCTGTCATCACAATGCTCCATGGCCCCTGTTATCATATTGCTCCATGATCACTTTCATCACAATGATCCATGACCAATGTCATCACCATTCCTAATGACGCCTGTCATCTCAATGCTCCATGGCACCTTCATCACAATGCTCCATGAACCCATTCATCACAATGTTCCCTGTCCTTTTCATCACAATGTTCCATGGGCCCTGTCATCACAATGCTCCATGCGCTTGTCATCAAAATGCTCCAGAACTCTTGTCATCATAATGCTCCATGCCAGTGTCATCAAAATGCCCCATGACACTTGTCATCACAATGCTCCACGTCATTTGTCATCACAATGCTCCATGACCCTTGTCATAACAATGGTCCATGGCCTTGTCATCACAATGTTCCATGGCCTCTGACATCACTATGCTCTATGGTTTTTCTCATCACAATGCTCTTTGACCCCTGTCACCACAATGCTTGATGACCATTGTCATCACAATGCTCCAAGAACCCTGTCATCACAATGCTCCATGCCGTTGACATCACAATGCTCCATGGCCCTTGTAATTAGAATGCTCCATGCCCTTGTCATCACAATGCTCCAGAACACTTGTGATCATAATACGCCTTTCCTGTGTCATCCCATTGCTCAATGACCCTTGTCATCAAAATATTCCTTGTCCTTTGTCATCACAGTGCTCCATGATGCCTTTAATCAAAATTCTACATGACAACTGTCATCACAATGCAAGATGACCAATGTCATCACAAGGCCCCATGACACGTGTCATCACAATTCGCCTTGGCCCTGGACATCTCAATGCTGTATGAACCGTGTCATCGCTAGGTTCCAGGACACTTGTCATCACAATGCTCCATGAACTCTGTTATCTCAATGTTCCATGGCCTTTGTATTCACAATGCTCCATTGTCCTGATAATCGCATTGCTCCATGAACACTTTCATCACAATGCTCCTTGACCACTGTCACCCTAATTCCCCATGACGTCTCGCCTCACTGTCTTCCAAGGCCACTCTCATCAAAATGCTCCATGATCTGTGTCAGCACAATATTGCATGACACTTGTCATCACAATGCTCCATGATGCCTGTCATCACAATGCTCCATGAATTTGTTATCACAATGCTCCAGGACCAGTTTCATCACAATACTCCATCCCCCTTTTCATCACAGTGCACAATGAAACCTTTCATTACAATGCTCCATGACACTTGTCATCACAATGCTCAACGGCCTTTATCGTCACAATGCTCCCAGGCACTTTTCATCACGATGTTCCATGAAAACTTACATCACTTTGCTCCACGACCATTGTCATCACAATAGTCCATACCCTTGTCAACACAATGCTGCATAATCCCTGTCATCACAATTCTCCTTGACTGCTGTCATCACGATAATCCAGGACAATTTTCATAACAATGGTTCATTCCCCCAGTCATCTCAGTGCTCCATGATACCTTTCATCACAATTCCTAGATGATCAATGTCATCACAAGGCCCCATGACACCTGTCATCACAATTCGCTATGACCCTTGTCATCACAATACTCGATGAACCGTGTCATCACAGTGTTCCAGGGCACATGTCATCACAATGATCCATGACGACTTTCATCACAATGCTCCAATACACCTGTCATCACAATGCTCCATGGCCCCTGTTATCATATTGCTCCATGATCACTTTCATCACAATGATCCATGACCAATGTCATCACCATTCCTAATGACGCCTGTCATCTCAATGCTCCATGGCACCTTCATCACAATGCTCCATGAACCCATTCATCACAATGTTCCCTGTCCTTTTCATCACAATGTTCCATGGGCCCTGTCATCACAATGCTCCATGCGCTTGTCATCAAAATGCTCCAGAACTCTTGTCATCATAATGCTCCATGCCAGTCTCATCAAAATGCGCCATGACACTTGTCATCACAATGCTCCACGTCATTTGTCATCACAATGCTCCATGACCCTTGTCATAACAATGGTCCATGGCCTTGTCATCACAATGTTCCATGGCCTCTGACATCACTATGCTCTATGGTTTTTCTCATCACAATGCTCTTTGACCCCTGTCACCACAATGCTTGATGACCATTGTCATCACAATGCTCCAAGAACCCTGTCATCACAATGCTCCATGCCGTTGACATCACAATGCTCCATGGCCCTTGTAATTAGAATGCTCCATGCCCTTGTCATCACAATGCTCCAGAACACTTGTGATCATAATACGCCTTTCCTGTGTCATCCCATTGCTCAATGACCCTTGTCATCAAAATATTCCTTGTCCTTTGTCATCACAGTGCTCCATGATGCCTTTAATCAAAATTCTACATGACAACTGTCATCACAATGCAAGATGACCAATGTCATCACAAGGCCCCATGACACGTGTCATCACAATTCGCCTTGGCCCTGGACATCTCAATGCTGTATGAACCGTGTCATCGCTAGGTTCCAGGACACTTGTCATCACAATGCTCCATGAACTCTGTTATCTCAATGTTCCATGGCCTTTGTATTCACAATGCTCCATTGTCCTGATAATCGCATTGCTCCATGAACACTTTCATCACAATGCTCCTTGACCACTGTCACCCTAATTCCCCATGACGTCTCGCCTCACTGTCTTCCAAGGCCACTCTCATCAAAATGCTCCATGATCTGTGTCAGCACAATATTGCATGACACTTGTCATCACAATGCTCCATGATGCCTGTCATCACAATGCTCCATGAATTTGTTATCACAATGCTCCAGGACCAGTTTCATCACAATACTCCATCCCCCTTTTCATCACAGTGCACAATGAAACCTTTCATTACAATGCTCCATGACACTTGTCATCACAATGCTCAACGGCCTTTATCGTCACAATGCTCCCAGGCACTTTTCATCACGATGTTCCATGAAAACTTACATCACTTTGCTCCACGACCATTGTCATCACAATAGTCCATACCCTTGTCAACACAATGCTGCATAATCCCTGTCATCACAATTCTCCTTGACTGCTGTCATCACGATAATCCAGGACAATTTTCATAACAATGGTTCATTCCCCCAGTCATCTCAGTGCTCCATGATACCTTTCATCACAATTCCTAGATGATCAATGTCATCACAAGGCCCCATGACACCTGTCATCACAATTCGCTATGACCCTTGTCATCACAATACTCGATGAACCGTGTCATCACAGTGTTCCAGGGCACATGTCATCACAATGATCCATGACGACTTTCATCACAATGCTCCAATACACCTGTCATCACAATGCTCCATGGCCCCTGTTATCATATTGCTCCATGATCACTTTCATCACAATGATCCATGACCAATGTCACCACCATTCCTAATGACGCCTGTCATCTCAATGCTCCATGGCACCTTCATCACAATGCTCCATGAACCCATTCATCACAATGTTCCCTGTCCTTTTCATCACAATGTTCCATGGGCCCTGTCATCACAATGCTCCATGCGCTTGTCATCAAAATGCTCCAGAACTCTTGTCATCATAATGCTCCATGCCAGTGTCATCAAAATGCCCCATGACACTTGTCATCACAATGCTCCACGTCATTTGTCATCACAATGCTCCATGACCCTTGTCATAACAATGGTCCATGGCCTTGTCATCACAATGTTCCATGGCCTCTGACATCACTATGCTCTATGGTTTTTCTCATCACAATGCTCTTTGACCCCTGTCACCACAATGCTTGATGACCATTGTCATCACAATGCTCCAAGAACCCTGTCATCACAATGCTCCATGCCGTTGACATCACAATGCTCCATGGCCCTTGTAATTAGAATGCTCCATGCCCTTGTCATCACAATGCTCCAGAACACTTGTGATCATAATACGCCTTTCCTGTGTCATCCCATTGCTCAATGACCCTTGTCATCAAAATATTCCTTGTCCTTTGTCATCACAGTGCTCCATGATACCTTTAATCAAAATTCTACATGACAACTGTCATCACAATGCAAGATGACCAATGTCATCACAAGGCCCCATGACACGTGTCATCACAATTCGCCTTGGCCCTGGACACCTCAATGCTGTATGAACCGTGTCATCGCTAGGTTCCAGGACACTTGTCATCACAATGCTCCATGAACTCTGTTATCTCAATGTTCCATGGCCTTTGTATTCACAATGCTCCATTGTCCTGATAATCGCATTGCTCCATGAACACTTTCATCACAATGCTCCTTGACCACTGTCACCCTAATTCCCCATGACGTCTCGCCTCACTGTCTTCCAAGGCCACTCTCATCAAAATGCTCCATGATCTGTGTCAGCACAATATTGCATGACACTTGTCATCACAATGCTCCATGATGCCTGTCATCACAATGCTCCATGAATTTGTTATCACAATGCTCCAGGACCAGTTTCATCACAATACTCCATCCCCCTTTTCATCACAGTGCACAATGAAACCTTTCATTACAATGCTCCATGACACTTGTCATCACAATGCTCAACGGCCTTTATCGTCACAATGCTCCCAGGCACTTTTCATCACGATGTTCCATGAAAACTTACATCACTTTGCTCCACGACCATTGTCATCACAATAGTCCATACCCTTGTCAACACAATGCTGCATAATCCCTGTCATCACAATTCTCCTTGACTGCTGTCATCACGATAATCCAGGACAATTTTCATAACAATGGTTCATTCCCCCAGTCATCTCAGTGCTCCATGATACCTTTCATCACAATTCCTAGATGATCAATGTCATCACAAGGCCCCATGACACCTGTCATCACAATTCGCTATGACCCTTGTCATCACAATACTCGATGAACCGTGTCATCACAGTGTTCCAGGGCACATGTCATCACAATGATCCATGACGACTTTCATCACAATGCTCCAATACACCTGTCATCACAATGCTCCATGGCCCCTGTTATCATATTGCTCCATGATCACTTTCATCACAATGATCCATGACCAATGTCACCACCATTCCTAATGACGCCTGTCATCTCAATGCTCCATGGCACCTTCATCACAATGCTCCATGAACCCATTCATCACAATGTTCCCTGTCCTTTTCATCACAATGTTCCATGGGCCCTGTCATCACAATGCTCCATGCGCTTGTCATCAAAATGCTCCAGAACTCTTGTCATCATAATGCTCCATGCCAGTCTCATCAAAATGCCCCATGACACTTGTCATCACAATGCTCCACGTCATTTGTCATCACAATGCTCCATGACCCTTGTCATAACAATGGTCCATGGCCTTGTCATCACAATGTTCCATGGCCTCTGACATCACTATGCTCTATGGTTTTTCTCATCACAATGCTCTTTGACCCCTGTCACCACAATGCTTGATGACCATTGTCATCACAATGCTCCAAGAACCCTGTCATCACAATGCTCCATGCCGTTGACATCACAATGCTCCATGGCCCTTGTAATTAGAATGCTCCATGCCCTTGTCATCACAATGCTCCAGAACACTTGTGATCATAATACGCCTTTCCTGTGTCATCCCATTGCTCAATGACCCTTGTCATCAAAATATTCCTTGTCCTTTGTCATCACAGTGCTCCATGATACCTTTAATCAAAATTCTACATGACAACTGTCATCACAATGCAAGATGACCAATGTCATCACAAGGCCCCATGACACGTGTCATCACAATTCGCCTTGGCCCTGGACATCTCAATGCTGTATGAACCGTGTCATCGCTAGGTTCCAGGACACTTGTCATCACAATGCTCCATGAACTCTGTTATCTCAATGTTCCATGGCCTTTGTATTCACAATGCTCCATTGTCCTGATAATCGCATTGCTCCATGAACACTTTCATCACAATGCTCCTTGACCACTGTCACCCTAATTCCCCATGACGTCTCGCCTCACTGTCTTCCAAGGCCACTCTCATCAAAATGCTCCATGATCTGTGTCAGCACAATATTGCATGACACTTGTCATCACAATGCTCCATGATGCCTGTCATCACAATGCTCCATGAATTTGTTATCACAATGCTCCAGGACCAGTTTCATCACAATACTCCATCCCCCTTTTCATCACAGTGCACAATGAAACCTTTCATTACAATGCTCCATGACACTTGTCATCACAATGCTCAACGGCCTTTATCGTCACAATGCTCCCAGGCACTTTTCATCACGATGTTCCATGAAAACTTACATCACTTTGCTCCACGACCATTGTCATCACAATAGTCCATACCCTTGTCAACACAATGCTGCATAATCCCTGTCATCACAATTCTCCTTGACTGCTGTCATCACGATAATCCAGGACAATTTTCATAACAATGGTTCATTCCCCCAGTCATCTCAGTGCTCCATGATACCTTTCATCACAATTCCTAGATGATCAATGTCATCACAAGGCCCCATGACACCTGTCATCACAATTCGCTATGACCCTTGTCATCACAATACTCGATGAACCGTGTCATCACAGTGTTCCAGGGCACATGTCATCACAATGATCCATGACGACTTTCATCACAATGCTCCAATACACCTGTCATCACAATGCTCCATGGCCCCTGTTATCATATTGCTCCATGATCACTTTCATCACAATGATCCATGACCAATGTCATCACCATTCCTAATGACGCCTGTCATCTCAATGCTCCATGGCACCTTCATCACAATGCTCCATGAACCCATTCATCACAATGTTCCCTGTCCTTTTCATCACAATGTTCCATGGGCCCTGTCATCACAATGCTCCATGCGCTTGTCATCAAAATGCTCCAGAACTCTTGTCATCATAATGCTCCATGCCAGTGTCATCAAAATGCCCCATGACACTTGTCATCACAATGCTCCACGTCATTTGTCATCACAATGCTCCATGACCCTTGTCATAACAATGGTCCATGGCCTTGTCATCACAATGTTCCATGGCCTCTGACATCACTATGCTCTATGGTTTTTCTCATCACAATGCTCTTTGACCCCTGTCACCACAATGCTTGATGACCATTGTCATCACAATGCTCCAAGAACCCTGTCATCACAATGCTCCATGCCGTTGACATCACAATGCTCCATGGCCCTTGTAATTAGAATGCTCCATGCCCTTGTCATCACAATGCTCCAGAACACTTGTGATCATAATACGCCTTTCCTGTGTCATCCCATTGCTCAATGACCCTTGTCATCAAAATATTCCTTGTCCTTTGTCATCACAGTGCTCCATGATGCCTTTAATCAAAATTCTACATGACAACTGTCATCACAATGCAAGATGACCAATGTCATCACAAGGCCCCATGACACGTGTCATCACAATTCGCCTTGGCCCTGGACATCTCAATGCTGTATGAACCGTGTCATCGCTAGGTTCCAGGACACTTGTCATCACAATGCTCCATGAACTCTGTTATCTCAATGTTCCATGGCCTTTGTATTCACAATGCTCCATTGTCCTGATAATCGCATTGCTCCATGAACACTTTCATCACAATGCTCCTTGACCACTGTCACCCTAATTCCCCATGACGTCTCGCCTCACTGTCTTCCAAGGCCACTCTCATCAAAATGCTCCATGATCTGTGTCAGCACAATATTGCATGACACTTGTCATCACAATGCTCCATGATGCCTGTCATCACAATGCTCCATGAATTTGTTATCACAATGCTCCAGGACCAGTTTCATCACAATACTCCATCCCCCTTTTCATCACAGTGCACAATGAAACCTTTCATTACAATGCTCCATGACACTTGTCATCACAATGCTCAACGGCCTTTATCGTCACAATGCTCCCAGGCACTTTTCATCACGATGTTCCATGAAAACTTACATCACTTTGCTCCACGACCATTGTCATCACAATAGTCCATACCCTTGTCAACACAATGCTGCATAATCCCTGTCATCACAATTCTCCTTGACTGCTGTCATCACGATAATCCAGGACAATTTTCATAACAATGGTTCATTCCCCCAGTCATCTCAGTGCTCCATGATACCTTTCATCACAATTCCTAGATGATCAATGTCATCACAAGGCCCCATGACACCTGTCATCACAATTCGCTATGACCCTTGTCATCACAATACTCGATGAACCGTGTCATCACAGTGTTCCAGGGCACATGTCATCACAATGATCCATGACGACTTTCATCACAATGCTCCAATACACCTGTCATCACAATGCTCCATGGCCCCTGTTATCATATTGCTCCATGATCACTTTCATCACAATGATCCATGACCAATGTCATCACCATTCCTAATGACGCCTGTCATCTCAATGCTCCATGGCACCTTCATCACAATGCTCCATGAACCCATTCATCACAATGTTCCCTGTCCTTTTCATCACAATGTTCCATGGGCCCTGTCATCACAATGCTCCATGCGCTTGTCATCAAAATGCTCCAGAACTCTTGTCATCATAATGCTCCATGCCAGTCTCATCAAAATGCGCCATGACACTTGTCATCACAATGCTCCACGTCATTTGTCATCACAATGCTCCATGACCCTTGTCATAACAATGGTCCATGGCCTTGTCATCACAATGTTCCATGGCCTCTGACATCACTATGCTCTATGGTTTTTCTCATCACAATGCTCTTTGACCCCTGTCACCACAATGCTTGATGACCATTGTCATCACAATGCTCCAAGAACCCTGTCATCACAATGCTCCATGCCGTTGACATCACAATGCTCCATGGCCCTTGTAATTAGAATGCTCCATGCCCTTGTCATCACAATGCTCCAGAACACTTGTGATCATAATACGCCTTTCCTGTGTCATCCCATTGCTCAATGACCCTTGTCATCAAAATATTCCTTGTCCTTTGTCATCACAGTGCTCCATGATGCCTTTAATCAAAATTCTACATGACAACTGTCATCACAATGCAAGATGACCAATGTCATCACAAGGCCCCATGACACGTGTCATCACAATTCGCCTTGGCCCTGGACATCTCAATGCTGTATGAACCGTGTCATCGCTAGGTTCCAGGACACTTGTCATCACAATGCTCCATGAACTCTGTTATCTCAATGTTCCATGGCCTTTGTATTCACAATGCTCCATTGTCCTGATAATCGCATTGCTCCATGAACACTTTCATCACAATGCTCCTTGACCACTGTCACCCTAATTCCCCATGACGTCTCGCCTCACTGTCTTCCAAGGCCACTCTCATCAAAATGCTCCATGATCTGTGTCAGCACAATATTGCATGACACTTGTCATCACAATGCTCCATGATGCCTGTCATCACAATGCTCCATGAATTTGTTATCACAATGCTCCAGGACCAGTTTCATCACAATACTCCATCCCCCTTTTCATCACAGTGCACAATGAAACCTTTCATTACAATGCTCCATGACACTTGTCATCACAATGCTCAACGGCCTTTATCGTCACAATGCTCCCAGGCACTTTTCATCACGATGTTCCATGAAAACTTACATCACTTTGCTCCACGACCATTGTCATCACAATAGTCCATACCCTTGTCAACACAATGCTGCATAATCCCTGTCATCACAATTCTCCTTGACTGCTGTCATCACGATAATCCAGGACAATTTTCATAACAATGGTTCATTCCCCCAGTCATCTCAGTGCTCCATGATACCTTTCATCACAATTCCTAGATGATCAATGTCATCACAAGGCCCCATGACACCTGTCATCACAATTCGCTATGACCCTTGTCATCACAATACTCGATGAACCGTGTCATCACAGTGTTCCAGGGCACATGTCATCACAATGATCCATGACGACTTTCATCACAATGCTCCAATACACCTGTCATCACAATGCTCCATGGCCCCTGTTATCATATTGCTCCATGATCACTTTCATCACAATGATCCATGACCAATGTCATCACCATTCCTAATGACGCCTGTCATCTCAATGCTCCATGGCACCTTCATCACAATGCTCCATGAACCCATTCATCACAATGTTCCCTGTCCTTTTCATCACAATGTTCCATGGGCCCTGTCATCACAATGCTCCATGCGCTTGTCATCAAAATGCTCCAGAACTCTTGTCATCATAATGCTCCATGCCAGTGTCATCAAAATGCCCCATGACACTTGTCATCACAATGCTCCACGTCATTTGTCATCACAATGCTCCATGACCCTTGTCATAACAATGGTCCATGGCCTTGTCATCACAATGTTCCATGGCCTCTGACATCACTATGCTCTATGGTTTTTCTCATCACAATGCTCTTTGACCCCTGTCACCACAATGCTTGATGACCATTGTCATCACAATGCTCCAAGAACCCTGTCATCACAATGCTCCATGCCGTTGACATCACAATGCTCCATGGCCCTTGTAATTAGAATGCTCCATGCCCTTGTCATCACAATGCTCCAGAACACTTGTGATCATAATACGCCTTTCCTGTGTCATCCCATTGCTCAATGACCATTGTCATCAAAATATTCCTTGTCCTTTGTCATCACAGTGCTCCATGATACCTTTAATCAAAATTCTACATGACAACTGTCATCACAATGCAAGATGACCAATGTCATCACAAGGCCCCATGACACGTGTCATCACAATTCGCCTTGGCCCTGGACATCTCAATGCTGTATGAACCGTGTCATCGCTAGGTTCCAGGACACTTGTCATCACAATGCTCCATGAACTCTGTTATCTCAATGTTCCATGGCCTTTGTATTCACAATGCTCCATTGTCCTGATAATCGCATTGCTCCATGAACACTTTCATCACAATGCTCCTTGACCACTGTCACCCTAATTCCCCATGACGTCTCGCCTCACTGTCTTCCAAGGCCACTCTCATCAAAATGCTCCATGATCTGTGTCAGCACAATATTGCATGACACTTGTCATCACAATGCTCCATGATGCCTGTCATCACAATGCTCCATGAATTTGTTATCACAATGCTCCAGGACCAGTTTCATCACAATACTCCATCCCCCTTTTCATCACAGTGCACAATGAAACCTTTCATTACAATGCTCCATGACACTTGTCATCACAATGCTCAACGGCCTTTATCGTCACAATGCTCCCAGGCACTTTTCATCACGATGTTCCATGAAAACTTACATCACTTTGCTCCACGACCATTGTCATCACAATAGTCCATACCCTTGTCAACACAATGCTGCATAATCCCTGTCATCACAATTCTCCTTGACTGCTGTCATCACGATAATCCAGGACAATTTTCATAACAATGGTTCATTCCCCCAGTCATCTCAGTGCTCCATGATACCTTTCATCACAATTCCTAGATGATCAATGTCATCACAAGGCCCCATGACACCTGTCATCACAATTCGCTATGACCCTTGTCATCACAATACTCGATGAACCGTGTCATCACAGTGTTCCAGGGCACATGTCATCACAATGATCAATGACGACTTTCATCACAATGCTCCAATACACCTGTCATCACAATGCTCCATGGCCCCTGTTATCATATTGCTCCATGATCACTTTCATCACAATGATCCATGACCAATGTCATCACCATTCCTAATGACGCCTGTCATCTCAATGCTCCATGGCACCTTCATCACAATGCTCCATGAACCCATTCATCACAATGTTCCCTGTCCTTTTCATCACAATGTTCCATGGGCCCTGTCATCACAATGCTCCATGCGCTTGTCATCAAAATGCTCCAGAACTCTTGTCATCATAATGCTCCATGCCAGTCTCATCAAAATGCCCCATGACACTTGTCATCACAATGCTCCACGTCATTTGTCATCACAATGCTCCATGACCCTTGTCATAACAATGGTCCATGGCCTTGTCATCACAATGTTCCATGGCCTCTGACATCACTATGCTCTATGGTTTTTCTCATCACAATGCTCTTTGACCCCTGTCACCACAATGCTTGATGACCATTGTCATCACAATGCTCCAAGAACCCTGTCATCACAATGCTCCATGCCGTTGACATCACAATGCTCCATGGCCCTTGTAATTAGAATGCTCCATGCCCTTGTCATCACAATGCTCCAGAACACTTGTGATCATAATACGCCTTTCCTGTGTCATCCCATTGCTCAATGACCCTTGTCATCAAAATATTCCTTGTCCTTTGTCATCACAGTGCTCCATGATGCCTTTAATCAAAATTCTACATGACAACTGTCATCACAATGCAAGATGACCAATGTCATCACAAGGCCCCATGACACGTGTCATCACAATTCGCCTTGGCCCTGGACATCTCAATGCTGTATGAACCGTGTCATCGCTAGGTTCCAGGACACTTGTCATCACAATGCTCCATGAACTCTGTTATCTCAATGTTCCATGGCCTTTGTATTCACAATGCTCCATTGTCCTGATAATCGCATTGCTCCATGAACACTTTCATCACAATGCTCCTTGACCACTGTCACCCTAATTCCCCATGACGTCTCGCCTCACTGTCTTCCAAGGCCACTCTCATCAAAATGCTCCATGATCTGTGTCAGCACAATATTGCATGACACTTGTCATCACAATGCTCCATGATGCCTGTCATCACAATGCTCCATGAATTTGTTATCACAATGCTCCAGGACCAGTTTCATCACAATACTCCATCCCCCTTTTCATCACAGTGCACAATGAAACCTTTCATTACAATGCTCCATGACACTTGTCATCACAATGCTCAACGGCCTTTATCGTCACAATGCTCCCAGGCACTTTTCATCACGATGTTCCATGAAAACTTACATCACTTTGCTCCACGACCATTGTCATCACAATAGTCCATACCCTTGTCAACACAATGCTGCATAATCCCTGTCATCACAATTCTCCTTGACTGCTGTCATCACGATAATCCAGGACAATTTTCATAACAATGGTTCATTCCCCCAGTCATCTCAGTGCTCCATGATACCTTTCATCACAATTCCTAGATGATCAATGTCATCACAAGGCCCCATGACACCTGTCATCACAATTCGCTATGACCCTTGTCATCACAATACTCGATGAACCGTGTCATCACAGTGTTCCAGGGCACATGTCATCACAATGATCCATGACGACTTTCATCACAATGCTCCAATACACCTGTCATCACAATGCTCCATGGCCCCTGTTATCATATTGCTCCATGATCACTTTCATCACAATGATCCATGACCAATGTCATCACCATTCCTAATGACGCCTGTCATCTCAATGCTCCATGGCACCTTCATCACAATGCTCCATGAACCCATTCATCACAATGTTCCCTGTCCTTTTCATCACAATGTTCCATGGGCCCTGTCATCACAATGCTCCATGCGCTTGTCATCAAAATGCTCCAGAACTCTTGTCATCATAATGCTCCATGCCAGTCTCATCAAAATGCGCCATGACACTTGTCATCACAATGCTCCACGTCATTTGTCATCACAATGCTCCATGACCCTTGTCATAACAATGGTCCATGGCCTTGTCATCACAATGTTCCATGGCCTCTGACATCACTATGCTCTATGGTTTTTCTCATCACAATGCTCTTTGACCCCTGTCACCACAATGCTTGATGACCATTGTCATCACAATGCTCCAAGAACCCTGTCATCACAATGCTCCATGCCGTTGACATCACAATGCTCCATGGCCCTTGTAATTAGAATGCTCCATGCCCTTGTCATCACAATGCTCCAGAACACTTGTGATCATAATACGCCTTTCCTGTGTCATCCCATTGCTCAATGACCCTTGTCATCAAAATATTCCTTGTCCTTTGTCATCACAGTGCTCCATGATGCCTTTAATCAAAATTCTACATGACAACTGTCATCACAATGCAAGATGACCAATGTCATCACAAGGCCCCATGACACGTGTCATCACAATTCGCCTTGGCCCTGGACATCTCAATGCTGTATGAACCGTGTCATCGCTAGGTTCCAGGACACTTGTCATCACAATGCTCCATGAACTCTGTTATCTCAATGTTCCATGGCCTTTGTATTCACAATGCTCCATTGTCCTGATAATCGCATTGCTCCATGAACACTTTCATCACAATGCTCCTTGACCACTGTCACCCTAATTCCCCATGACGTCTCGCCTCACTGTCTTCCAAGGCCACTCTCATCAAAATGCTCCATGATCTGTGTCAGCACAATATTGCATGACACTTGTCATCACAATGCTCCATGATGCCTGTCATCACAATGCTCCATGAATTTGTTATCACAATGCTCCAGGACCAGTTTCATCACAATACTCCATCCCCCTTTTCATCACAGTGCACAATGAAACCTTTCATTACAATGCTCCATGACACTTGTCATCACAATGCTCAACGGCCTTTATCGTCACAATGCTCCCAGGCACTTTTCATCACGATGTTCCATGAAAACTTACATCACTTTGCTCCACGACCATTGTCATCACAATAGTCCATACCCTTGTCAACACAATGCTGCATAATCCCTGTCATCACAATTCTCCTTGACTGCTGTCATCACGATAATCCAGGACAATTTTCATAACAATGGTTCATTCCCCCAGTCATCTCAGTGCTCCATGATACCTTTCATCACAATTCCTAGATGATCAATGTCATCACAAGGCCCCATGACACCTGTCATCACAATTCGCTATGACCCTTGTCATCACAATACTCGATGAACCGTGTCATCACAGTGTTCCAGGGCACATGTCATCACAATGATCCATGACGACTTTCATCACAATGCTCCAATACACCTGTCATCACAATGCTCCATGGCCCCTGTTATCATATTGCTCCATGATCACTTTCATCACAATGATCCATGACCAATGTCATCACCATTCCTAATGACGCCTGTCATCTCAATGCTCCATGGCACCTTCATCACAATGCTCCATGAACCCATTCATCACAATGTTCCCTGTCCTTTTCATCACAATGTTCCATGGGCCCTGTCATCACAATGCTCCATGCGCTTGTCATCAAAATGCTCCAGAACTCTTGTCATCATAATGCTCCATGCCAGTGTCATCAAAATGCCCCATGACACTTGTCATCACAATGCTCCACGTCATTTGTCATCACAATGCTCCATGACCCTTGTCATAACAATGGTCCATGGCCTTGTCATCACAATGTTCCATGGCCTCTGACATCACTATGCTCTATGGTTTTTCTCATCACAATGCTCTTTGACCCCTGTCACCACAATGCTTGATGACCATTGTCATCACAATGCTCCAAGAACCCTGTCATCACAATGCTCCATGCCGTTGACATCACAATGCTCCATGGCCCTTGTAATTAGAATGCTCCATGCCCTTGTCATCACAATGCTCCAGAACACTTGTGATCATAATACGCCTTTCCTGTGTCATCCCATTGCTCAATGACCATTGTCATCAAAATATTCCTTGTCCTTTGTCATCACAGTGCTCCATGATACCTTTAATCAAAATTCTACATGACAACTGTCATCACAATGCAAGATGACCAATGTCATCACAAGGCCCCATGACACGTGTCATCACAATTCGCCTTGGCCCTGGACATCTCAATGCTGTATGAACCGTGTCATCGCTAGGTTCCAGGACACTTGTCATCACAATGCTCCATGAACTCTGTTATCTCAATGTTCCATGGCCTTTGTATTCACAATGCTCCATTGTCCTGATAATCGCATTGCTCCATGAACACTTTCATCACAATGCTCCTTGACCACTGTCACCCTAATTCCCCATGACGTCTCGCCTCACTGTCTTCCAAGGCCACTCTCATCAAAATGCTCCATGATCTGTGTCAGCACAATATTGCATGACACTTGTCATCACAATGCTCCATGATGCCTGTCATCACAATGCTCCATGAATTTGTTATCACAATGCTCCAGGACCAGTTTCATCACAATACTCCATCCCCCTTTTCATCACAGTGCACAATGAAACCTTTCATTACAATGCTCCATGACACTTGTCATCACAATGCTCAACGGCCTTTATCGTCACAATGCTCCCAGGCACTTTTCATCACGATGTTCCATGAAAACTTACATCACTTTGCTCCACGACCATTGTCATCACAATAGTCCATACCCTTGTCAACACAATGCTGCATAATCCCTGTCATCACAATTCTCCTTGACTGCTGTCATCACGATAATCCAGGACAATTTTCATAACAATGGTTCATTCCCCCAGTCATCTCAGTGCTCCATGATACCTTTCATCACAATTCCTAGATGATCAATGTCATCACAAGGCCCCATGACACCTGTCATCACAATTCGCTATGACCCTTGTCATCACAATACTCGATGAACCGTGTCATCACAGTGTTCCAGGGCACATGTCATCACAATGATCAATGACGACTTTCATCACAATGCTCCAATACACCTGTCATCACAATGCTCCATGGCCCCTGTTATCATATTGCTCCATGATCACTTTCATCACAATGATCCATGACCAATGTCATCACCATTCCTAATGACGCCTGTCATCTCAATGCTCCATGGCACCTTCATCACAATGCTCCATGAACCCATTCATCACAATGTTCCCTGTCCTTTTCATCACAATGTTCCATGGGCCCTGTCATCACAATGCTCCATGCGCTTGTCATCAAAATGCTCCAGAACTCTTGTCATCATAATGCTCCATGCCAGTCTCATCAAAATGCCCCATGACACTTGTCATCACAATGCTCCACGTCATTTGTCATCACAATGCTCCATGACCCTTGTCATAACAATGGTCCATGGCCTTGTCATCACAATGTTCCATGGCCTCTGACATCACTATGCTCTATGGTTTTTCTCATCACAATGCTCTTTGACCCCTGTCACCACAATGCTTGATGACCATTGTCATCACAATGCTCCAAGAACCCTGTCATCACAATGCTCCATGCCGTTGACATCACAATGCTCCATGGCCCTTGTAATTAGAATGCTCCATGCCCTTGTCATCACAATGCTCCAGAACACTTGTGATCATAATACGCCTTTCCTGTGTCATCCCATTGCTCAATGACCCTTGTCATCAAAATATTCCTTGTCCTTTGTCATCACAGTGCTCCATGATACCTTTAATCAAAATTCTACATGACAACTGTCATCACAATGCAAGATGACCAATGTCATCACAAGGCCCCATGACACGTGTCATCACAATTCGCCTTGGCCCTGGACATCTCAATGCTGTATGAACCGTGTCATCGCTAGGTTCCAGGACACTTGTCATCACAATGCTCCATGAACTCTGTTATCTCAATGTTCCATGGCCTTTGTATTCACAATGCTCCATTGTCCTGATAATCGCATTGCTCCATGAACACTTTCATCACAATGCTCCTTGACCACTGTCACCCTAATTCCCCATGACGTCTCGCCTCACTGTCTTCCAAGGCCACTCTCATCAAAATGCTCCATGATCTGTGTCAGCACAATATTGCATGACACTTGTCATCACAATGCTCCATGATGCCTGTCATCACAATGCTCCATGAATTTGTTATCACAATGCTCCAGGACCAGTTTCATCACAATACTCCATCCCCCTTTTCATCACAGTGCACAATGAAACCTTTCATTACAATGCTCCATGACACTTGTCATCACAATGCTCAACGGCCTTTATCGTCACAATGCTCCCAGGCACTTTTCATCACGATGTTCCATGAAAACTTACATCACTTTGCTCCACGACCATTGTCATCACAATAGTCCATACCCTTGTCAACACAATGCTGCATAATCCCTGTCATCACAATTCTCCTTGACTGCTGTCATCACGATAATCCAGGACAATTTTCATAACAATGGTTCATTCCCCCAGTCATCTCAGTGCTCCATGATACCTTTCATCACAATTCCTAGATGATCAATGTCATCACAAGGCCCCATGACACCTGTCATCACAATTCGCTATGACCCTTGTCATCACAATACTTGATGAACCGTGTCATCACAGTGTTCCAGGGCACATGTCATCACAATGATCCATGACGACTTTCATCACAATGCTCCAATACACCTGTCATCACAATGCTCCATGGCCCCTGTTATCATATTGCTCCATGATCACTTTCATCACAATGATCCATGACCAATGTCATCACCATTCCTAATGACGCCTGTCATCTCAATGCTCCATGGCACCTTCATCACAATGCTCCATGAACCCATTCATCACAATGTTCCCTGTCCTTTTCATCACAATGTTCCATGGGCCCTGTCATCACAATGCTCCATGCGCTTGTCATCAAAATGCTCCAGAACTCTTGTCATCATAATGCTCCATGCCAGTCTCATCAAAATGCGCCATGACACTTGTCATCACAATGCTCCACGTCATTTGTCATCACAATGCTCCATGACCCTTGTCATAACAATGGTCCATGGCCTTGTCATCACAATGTTCCATGGCCTCTGACATCACTATGCTCTATGGTTTTTCTCATCACAATGCTCTTTGACCCCTGTCACCACAATGCTTGATGACCATTGTCATCACAATGCTCCAAGAACCCTGTCATCACAATGCTCCATGCCGTTGACATCACAATGCTCCATGGCCCTTGTAATTAGAATGCTCCATGCCCTTGTCATCACAATGCTCCAGAACACTTGTGATCATAATACGCCTTTCCTGTGTCATCCCATTGCTCAATGACCCTTGTCATCAAAATATTCCTTGTCCTTTGTCATCACAGTGCTCCATGATGCCTTTAATCAAAATTCTACATGACAACTGTCATCACAATGCAAGATGACCAATGTCATCACAAGGCCCCATGACACGTGTCATCACAATTCGCCTTGGCCCTGGACATCTCAATGCTGTATGAACCGTGTCATCGCTAGGTTCCAGGACACTTGTCATCACAATGCTCCATGAACTCTGTTATCTCAATGTTCCATGGCCTTTGTATTCACAATGCTCCATTGTCCTGATAATCGCATTGCTCCATGAACACTTTCATCACAATGCTCCTTGACCACTGTCACCCTAATTCCCCATGACGTCTCGCCTCACTGTCTTCCAAGGCCACTCTCATCAAAATGCTCCATGATCTGTGTCAGCACAATATTGCATGACACTTGTCATCACAATGCTCCATGATGCCTGTCATCACAATGCTCCATGAATTTGTTATCACAATGCTCCAGGACCAGTTTCATCACAATACTCCATCCCCCTTTTCATCACAGTGCACAATGAAACCTTTCATTACAATGCTCCATGACACTTGTCATCACAATGCTCAACGGCCTTTATCGTCACAATGCTCCCAGGCACTTTTCATCACGATGTTCCATGAAAACTTACATCACTTTGCTCCACGACCATTGTCATCACAATAGTCCATACCCTTGTCAACACAATGCTGCATAATCCCTGTCATCACAATTCTCCTTGACTGCTGTCATCACGATAATCCAGGACAATTTTCATAACAATGGTTCATTCCCCCAGTCATCTCAGTGCTCCATGATACCTTTCATCACAATTCCTAGATGATCAATGTCATCACAAGGCCCCATGACACCTGTCATCACAATTCGCTATGACCCTTGTCATCACAATACTCGATGAACCGTGTCATCACAGTGTTCCAGGGCACATGTCATCACAATGATCCATGACGACTTTCATCACAATGCTCCAATACACCTGTCATCACAATGCTCCATGGCCCCTGTTATCATATTGCTCCATGATCACTTTCATCACAATGATCCATGACCAATGTCATCACCATTCCTAATGACGCCTGTCATCTCAATGCTCCATGGCACCTTCATCACAATGCTCCATGAACCCATTCATCACAATGTTCCCTGTCCTTTTCATCACAATGTTCCATGGGCCCTGTCATCACAATGCTCCATGCGCTTGTCATCAAAATGCTCCAGAACTCTTGTCATCATAATGCTCCATGCCAGTCTCATCAAAATGCCCCATGACACTTGTCATCACAATGCTCCACGTCATTTGTCATCACAATGCTCCATGACCCTTGTCATAACAATGGTCCATGGCCTTGTCATCACAATGTTCCATGGCCTCTGACATCACTATGCTCTATGGTTTTTCTCATCACAATGCTCTTTGACCCCTGTCACCACAATGCTTGATGACCATTGTCATCACAATGCTCCAAGAACCCTGTCATCACAATGCTCCATGCCGTTGACATCACAATGCTCCATGGCCCTTGTAATTAGAATGCTCCATGCCCTTGTCATCACAATGCTCCAGAACACTTGTGATCATAATACGCCTTTCCTGTGTCATCCCATTGCTCAATGACCCTTGTCATCAAAATATTCCTTGTCCTTTGTCATCACAGTGCTCCATGATACCTTTAATCAAAATTCTACATGACAACTGTCATCACAATGCAAGATGACCAATGTCATCACAAGGCCCCATGACACGTGTCATCACAATTCGCCTTGGCCCTGGACATCTCAATGCTGTATGAACCGTGTCATCGCTAGGTTCCAGGACACTTGTCATCACAATGCTCCATGAACTCTGTTATCTCAATGTTCCATGGCCTTTGTATTCACAATGCTCCATTGTCCTGATAATCGCATTGCTCCATGAACACTTTCATCACAATGCTCCTTGACCACTGTCACCCTAATTCCCCATGACGTCTCGCCTCACTGTCTTCCAAGGCCACTCTCATCAAAATGCTCCATGATCTGTGTCAGCACAATATTGCATGACACTTGTCATCACAATGCTCCATGATGCCTGTCATCACAATGCTCCATGAATTTGTTATCACAATGCTCCAGGACCAGTTTCATCACAATACTCCATCCCCCTTTTCATCACAGTGCACAATGAAACCTTTCATTACAATGCTCCATGACACTTGTCATCACAATGCTCAACGGCCTTTATCGTCACAATGCTCCCAGGCACTTTTCATCACGATGTTCCATGAAAACTTACATCACTTTGCTCCACGACCATTGTCATCACAATAGTCCATACCCTTGTCAACACAATGCTGCATAATCCCTGTCATCACAATTCTCCTTGACTGCTGTCATCACGATAATCCAGGACAATTTTCATAACAATGGTTCATTCCCCCAGTCATCTCAGTGCTCCATGATACCTTTCATCACAATTCCTAGATGATCAATGTCATCACAAGGCCCCATGACACCTGTCATCACAATTCGCTATGACCCTTGTCATCACAATACTCGATGAACCGTGTCATCACAGTGTTCCAGGGCACATGTCATCACAATGATCCATGACGACTTTCATCACAATGCTCCAATACACCTGTCATCACAATGCTCCATGGCCCCTGTTATCATATTGCTCCATGATCACTTTCATCACAATGATCCATGACCAATGTCATCACCATTCCTAATGACGCCTGTCATCTCAATGCTCCATGGCACCTTCATCACAATGCTCCATGAACCCATTCATCACAATGTTCCCTGTCCTTTTCATCACAATGTTCCATGGGCCCTGTCATCACAATGCTCCATGCGCTTGTCATCAAAATGCTCCAGAACTCTTGTCATCATAATGCTCCATGCCAGTGTCATCAAAATGCCCCATGACACTTGTCATCACAATGCTCCACGTCATTTGTCATCACAATGCTCCATGACCCTTGTCATAACAATGGTCCATGGCCTTGTCATCACAATGTTCCATGGCCTCTGACATCACTATGCTCTATGGTTTTTCTCATCACAATGCTCTTTGACCCCTGTCACCACAATGCTTGATGACCATTGTCATCACAATGCTCCAAGAACCCTGTCATCACAATGCTCCATGCCGTTGACATCACAATGCTCCATGGCCCTTGTAATTAGAATGCTCCATGCCCTTGTCATCACAATGCTCCAGAACACTTGTGATCATAATACGCCTTTCCTGTGTCATCCCATTGCTCAATGACCCTTGTCATCAAAATATTCCTTGTCCTTTGTCATCACAGTGCTCCATGATGCCTTTAATCAAAATTCTACATGACAACTGTCATCACAATGCAAGATGACCAATGTCATCACAAGGCCCCATGACACGTGTCATCACAATTCGCCTTGGCCCTGGACATCTCAATGCTGTATGAACCGTGTCATCGCTAGGTTCCAGGACACTTGTCATCACAATGCTCCATGAACTCTGTTATCTCAATGTTCCATGGCCTTTGTATTCACAATGCTCCATTGTCCTGATAATCGCATTGCTCCATGAACACTTTCATCACAATGCTCCTTGACCACTGTCACCCTAATTCCCCATGACGTCTCGCCTCACTGTCTTCCAAGGCCACTCTCATCAAAATGCTCCATGATCTGTGTCAGCACAATATTGCATGACACTTGTCATCACAATGCTCCATGATGCCTGTCATCACAATGCTCCATGAATTTGTTATCACAATGCTCCAGGACCAGTTTCATCACAATACTCCATCCCCCTTTTCATCACAGTGCACAATGAAACCTTTCATTACAATGCTCCATGACACTTGTCATCACAATGCTCAACGGCCTTTATCGTCACAATGCTCCCAGGCACTTTTCATCACGATGTTCCATGAAAACTTACATCACTTTGCTCCACGACCATTGTCATCACAATAGTCCATACCCTTGTCAACACAATGCTGCATAATCCCTGTCATCACAATTCTCCTTGACTGCTGTCATCACGATAATCCAGGACAATTTTCATAACAATGGTTCATTCCCCCAGTCATCTCAGTGCTCCATGATACCTTTCATCACAATTCCTAGATGATCAATGTCATCACAAGGCCCCATGACACCTGTCATCACAATTCGCTATGACCCTTGTCATCACAATACTCGATGAACCGTGTCATCACAGTGTTCCAGGGCACATGTCATCACAATGATCCATGACGACTTTCATCACAATGCTCCAATACACCTGTCATCACAATGCTCCATGGCCCCTGTTATCATATTGCTCCATGATCACTTTCATCACAATGATCCATGACCAATGTCATCACCATTCCTAATGACGCCTGTCATCTCAATGCTCCATGGCACCTTCATCACAATGCTCCATGAACCCATTCATCACAATGTTCCCTGTCCTTTTCATCACAATGTTCCATGGGCCCTGTCATCACAATGCTCCATGCGCTTGTCATCAAAATGCTCCAGAACTCTTGTCATCATAATGCTCCATGCCAGTCTCATCAAAATGCGCCATGACACTTGTCATCACAATGCTCCACGTCATTTGTCATCACAATGCTCCATGACCCTTGTCATAACAATGGTCCATGGCCTTGTCATCACAATGTTCCATGGCCTCTGACATCACTATGCTCTATGGTTTTTCTCATCACAATGCTCTTTGACCCCTGTCACCACAATGCTTGATGACCATTGTCATCACAATGCTCCAAGAACCCTGTCATCACAATGCTCCATGCCGTTGACATCACAATGCTCCATGGCCCTTGTAATTAGAATGCTCCATGCCCTTGTCATCACAATGCTCCAGAACACTTGTGATCATAATACGCCTTTCCTGTGTCATCCCATTGCTCAATGACCCTTGTCATCAAAATATTCCTTGTCCTTTGTCATCACAGTGCTCCATGATGCCTTTAATCAAAATTCTACATGACAACTGTCATCACAATGCAAGATGACCAATGTCATCACAAGGCCCCATGACACGTGTCATCACAATTCGCCTTGGCCCTGGACATCTCAATGCTGTATGAACCGTGTCATCGCTAGGTTCCAGGACACTTGTCATCACAATGCTCCATGAACTCTGTTATCTCAATGTTCCATGGCCTTTGTATTCACAATGCTCCATTGTCCTGATAATCGCATTGCTCCATGAACACTTTCATCACAATGCTCCTTGACCACTGTCACCCTAATTCCCCATGACGTCTCGCCTCACTGTCTTCCAAGGCCACTCTCATCAAAATGCTCCATGATCTGTGTCAGCACAATATTGCATGACACTTGTCATCACAATGCTCCATGATGCCTGTCATCACAATGCTCCATGAATTTGTTATCACAATGCTCCAGGACCAGTTTCATCACAATACTCCATCCCCCTTTTCATCACAGTGCACAATGAAACCTTTCATTACAATGCTCCATGACACTTGTCATCACAATGCTCAACGGCCTTTATCGTCACAATGCTCCCAGGCACTTTTCATCACGATGTTCCATGAAAACTTACATCACTTTGCTCCACGACCATTGTCATCACAATAGTCCATACCCTTGTCAACACAATGCTGCATAATCCCTGTCATCACAATTCTCCTTGACTGCTGTCATCACGATAATCCAGGACAATTTTCATAACAATGGTTCATTCCCCCAGTCATCTCAGTGCTCCATGATACCTTTCATCACAATTCCTAGATGATCAATGTCATCACAAGGCCCCATGACACCTGTCATCACAATTCGCTATGACCCTTGTCATCACAATACTCGATGAACCGTGTCATCACAGTGTTCCAGGGCACATGTCATCACAATGATCCATGACGACTTTCATCACAATGCTCCAATACACCTGTCATCACAATGCTCCATGGCCCCTGTTATCATATTGCTCCATGATCACTTTCATCACAATGATCCATGACCAATGTCATCACCATTCCTAATGACGCCTGTCATCTCAATGCTCCATGGCACCTTCATCACAATGCTCCATGAACCCATTCATCACAATGTTCCCTGTCCTTTTCATCACAATGTTCCATGGGCCCTGTCATCACAATGCTCCATGCGCTTGTCATCAAAATGCTCCAGAACTCTTGTCATCATAATGCTCCATGCCAGTCTCATCAAAATGCCCCATGACACTTGTCATCACAATGCTCCACGTCATTTGTCATCACAATGCTCCATGACCCTTGTCATAACAATGGTCCATGGCCTTGTCATCACAATGTTCCATGGCCTCTGACATCACTATGCTCTATGGTTTTTCTCATCACAATGCTCTTTGACCCCTGTCACCACAATGCTTGATGACCATTGTCATCACAATGCTCCAAGAACCCTGTCATCACAATGCTCCATGCCGTTGACATCACAATGCTCCATGGCCCTTGTAATTAGAATGCTCCATGCCCTTGTCATCACAATGCTCCAGAACACTTGTGATCATAATACGCCTTTCCTGTGTCATCCCATTGCTCAATGACCCTTGTCATCAAAATATTCCTTGTCCTTTGTCATCACAGTGCTCCATGATACCTTTAATCAAAATTCTACATGACAACTGTCATCACAATGCAAGATGACCAATGTCATCACAAGGCCCCATGACACGTGTCATCACAATTCGCCTTGGCCCTGGACATCTCAATGCTGTATGAACCGTGTCATCGCTAGGTTCCAGGACACTTGTCATCACAATGCTCCATGAACTCTGTTATCTCAATGTTCCATGGCCTTTGTATTCACAATGCTCCATTGTCCTGATAATCGCATTGCTCCATGAACACTTTCATCACAATGCTCCTTGACCACTGTCACCCTAATTCCCCATGACGTCTCGCCTCACTGTCTTCCAAGGCCACTCTCATCAAAATGCTCCATGATCTGTGTCAGCACAATATTGCATGACACTTGTCATCACAATGCTCCATGATGCCTGTCATCACAATGCTCCATGAATTTGTTATCACAATGCTCCAGGACCAGTTTCATCACAATACTCCATCCCCCTTTTCATCACAGTGCACAATGAAACCTTTCATTACAATGCTCCATGACACTTGTCATCACAATGCTCAACGGCCTTTATCGTCACAATGCTCCCAGGCACTTTTCATCACGATGTTCCATGAAAACTTACATCACTTTGCTCCACGACCATTGTCATCACAATAGTCCATACCCTTGTCAACACAATGCTGCATAATCCCTGTCATCACAATTCTCCTTGACTGCTGTCATCACGATAATCCAGGACAATTTTCATAACAATGGTTCATTCCCCCAGTCATCTCAGTGCTCCATGATACCTTTCATCACAATTCCTAGATGATCAATGTCATCACAAGGCCCCATGACACCTGTCATCACAATTCGCTATGACCCTTGTCATCACAATACTCGATGAACCGTGTCATCACAGTGTTCCAGGGCACATGTCATCACAATGATCCATGACGACTTTCATCACAATGCTCCAATACACCTGTCATCACAATGCTCCATGGCCCCTGTTATCATATTGCTCCATGATCACTTTCATCACAATGATCCATGACCAATGTCATCACCATTCCTAATGACGCCTGTCATCTCAATGCTCCATGGCACCTTCATCACAATGCTCCATGAACCCATTCATCACAATGTTCCCTGTCCTTTTCATCACAATGTTCCATGGGCCCTGTCATCACAATGCTCCATGCGCTTGTCATCAAAATGCTCCAGAACTCTTGTCATCATAATGCTCCATGCCAGTGTCATCAAAATGCCCCATGACACTTGTCATCACAATGCTCCACGTCATTTGTCATCACAATGCTCCATGACCCTTGTCATAACAATGGTCCATGGCCTTGTCATCACAATGTTCCATGGCCTCTGACATCACTATGCTCTATGGTTTTTCTCATCACAATGCTCTTTGACCCCTGTCACCACAATGCTTGATGACCATTGTCATCACAATGCTCCAAGAACCCTGTCATCACAATGCTCCATGCCGTTGACATCACAATGCTCCATGGCCCTTGTAATTAGAATGCTCCATGCCCTTGTCATCACAATGCTCCAGAACACTTGTGATCATAATACGCCTTTCCTGTGTCATCCCATTGCTCAATGACCCTTGTCATCAAAATATTCCTTGTCCTTTGTCATCACAGTGCTCCATGATACCTTTAATCAAAATTCTACATGACAACTGTCATCACAATGCAAGATGACCAATGTCATCACAAGGCCCCATGACACGTGTCATCACAATTCGCCTTGGCCCTGGACATCTCAATGCTGTATGAACCGTGTCATCGCTAGGTTCCAGGACACTTGTCATCACAATGCTCCATGAACTCTGTTATCTCAATGTTCCATGGCCTTTGTATTCACAATGCTCCATTGTCCTGATAATCGCATTGCTCCATGAACACTTTCATCACAATGCTCCTTGACCACTGTCACCCTAATTCCCCATGACGTCTCGCCTCACTGTCTTCCAAGGCCACTCTCATCAAAATGCTCCATGATCTGTGTCAGCACAATATTGCATGACACTTGTCATCACAATGCTCCATGATGCCTGTCATCACAATGCTCCATGAATTTGTTATCACAATGCTCCAGGACCAGTTTCATCACAATACTCCATCCCCCTTTTCATCACAGTGCACAATGAAACCTTTCATTACAATGCTCCATGACACTTGTCATCACAATGCTCAACGGCCTTTATCGTCACAATGCTCCCAGGCACTTTTCATCACGATGTTCCATGAAAACTTACATCACTTTGCTCCACGACCATTGTCATCACAATAGTCCATACCCTTATCAACACAATGCTGCATAATCCCTGTCATCACAATTCTCCTTGACTGCTGTCATCACGATAATCCAGGACAATTTTCATAACAATGGTTCATTCCCCCAGTCATCTCAGTGCTCCATGATACCTTTCATCACAATTCCTAGATGATCAATGTCATCACAAGGCCCCATGACACCTGTCATCACAATTCGCTATGACCCTTGTCATCACAATACTCGATGAACCGTGTCATCACAGTGTTCCAGGGCACATGTCATCACAATGATCCATGACGACTTTCATCACAATGCTCCAATACACCTGTCATCACAATGCTCCATGGCCCCTGTTATCATATTGCTCCATGATCACTTTCATCACAATGATCCATGACCAATGTCATCACCATTCCTAATGACGCCTGTCATCTCAATGCTCCATGGCACCTTCATCACAATGCTCCATGAACCCATTCATCACAATGTTCCCTGTCCTTTTCATCACAATGTTCCATGGGCCCTGTCATCACAATGCTCCATGCGCTTGTCATCAAAATGCTCCAGAACTCTTGTCATCATAATGCTCCATGCCAGTGTCATCAAAATGCCCCATGACACTTGTCATCACAATGCTCCACGTCATTTGTCATCACAATGCTCCATGACCCTTGTCATAACAATGGTCCATGGCCTTGTCATCACAATGTTCCATGGCCTCTGACATCACTATGCTCTATGGTTTTTCTCATCACAATGCTCTTTGACCCCTGTCACCACAATGCTTGATGACCATTGTCATCACAATGCTCCAAGAACCCTGTCATCACAATGCTCCATGCCGTTGACATCACAATGCTCCATGGCCCTTGTAATTAGAATGCTCCATGCCCTTGTCATCACAATGCTCCAGAACACTTGTGATCATAATACGCCTTTCCTGTGTCATCCCATTGCTCAATGACCCTTGTCATCAAAATATTCCTTGTCCTTTGTCATCACAGTGCTCCATGATACCTTTAATCAAAATTCTACATGACAACTGTCATCACAGTGCAAGATGACCAATGTCATCACAAGGCCCCATGTCACGTGTCATCACAATTCGCCTTGGCCCTGGACATCTCAATGCTGTATGAACCGTGTCATCGCTAGGTTCCAGGACACTTGTCATCACAATGCTCCATGAACTCTGTTATCTCAATGTTCCATGGCCTTTGTATTCACAATGCTCCATTGTCCTGATAATCGCATTGCTCCATGAACACTTTCATCACAATGCTCCTTGACCACTGTCACCCTAATTCCCCATGACGTCTCGCCTCACTGTCTTCCAAGGCCACTCTCATCAAAATGCTCCATGATCTGTGTCAGCACAATATTGCATGACACTTGTCATCACAATGCTCCATGATGCCTGTCATCACAATGCTCCATGAATTTGTTATCACAATGCTCCAGGACCAGGTTCATCACAATACTCCATCCCCCTTTTCATCACAGTGCACAATGAAACCTTTCATTACAATGCTCCATGACACTTGTCATCACAATGCTCAACGGCCTTTATCGTCACAATGCTCCCAGGCACTTTTCATCACGATGTTCCATGAAAACTTACATCACTTTGCTCCACGACCATTGTCATCACAATAGTCCATACCCTTGTCAACACAATGCTGCATAATCCCTGTCATCACAATTCTCCTTGACTGCTGTCATCACGATAATCCAGGACAATTTTCATAACAATGGTTCATTCCCCCAGTCATCTCAGTGCTCCATGATACCTTTCATCACAATTCCTAGATGATCAATGTCATCACAAGGCCCCATGACACCTGTCATCACAATTCGCTATGACCCTTGTCATCACAATACTCGATGAACCGTGTCATCACAGTGTTCCAGGGCACATGTCATCACAATGATCCATGACGACTTTCATCACAATGCTCCAATACACCTGTCATCACAATCCTCCATGGCCCCTGTTATCATATTGCTCCATGATCACTTTCATCACAATGATCCATGACCAATGTCATCACCATTCCTAATGACGCCTGTCATCTCAATGCTCCATGGCACCTTCATCACAATGCTCCATGAACCCATTCATCACAATGTTCCCTGTCCTTTTCATCACAATGTTCCATGGGCCCTGTCATCACAATGCTCCATGTGCTTGTCATCAAAATGCTCCAGAACTCTTGTCATCATAATGCTCCATGCCAGTGTCATCAAAATGCCCCATGACACTTGTCATCACAATGCTCCACGTCATTTGTCATCACAATGCTCCATGACCCTTGTCATAACAATGGTCCATGGCCTTGTCATCACAATGTTCCATGGCCTCTGACATCACTATGCTCTATGGTTTTTCTCATCACAATGCTCTTTGACCCCTGTCACCACAATGCTTGATGACCATTGTCATCACAATGCTCCAAGAACCCTGTCATCACAATGCTCCATGCCGTTGACATCACAATGCTCCATGGCCCTTGTAATTAGAATGCTCCATGCCCTTGTCATCACAATGCTCCAGAACACTTGTGATCATAATACGCCTTTCCTGTGTCATCCCATTGCTCAATGACCCTTGTCATCAAAATATTCCTTGTCCTTTGTCATCACAGTGCTCCATGATACCTTTAATCAAAATTCTACATGACAACTGTCATCACAGTGCAAGATGACCAATGTCATCACAAGGCCCCATGACACGTGTCATCACAATTCGCCTTGGCCCTGGACATCTCAATGCTGTATGAACCGTGTCATCGCTAGGTTCCAGGACACTTGTCATCACAATGCTCCATGAACTCTGTTATCTCAATGTTCCATGGCCTTTGTATTCACAATGCTCCATTGTCCTGATAATCGCATTGCTCCATGAACACTTTCATCACAATGCTCCTTGACCACTGTCACCCTAATTCCCCATGACGTCTCGCCTCACTGTCTTCCAAGGCCACTCTCATCAAAATGCTCCATGATCTGTGTCAGCACAATATTGCATGACACTTGTCATCACAATGCTCCATGATGCCTGTCATCACAATGCTCCATGAATTTGTTATCACAATGCTCCAGGACCAGTTTCATCACAATACTCCATCCCCCTTTTCATCACAGTGCACAATGAAACCTTTCATTACAATGCTCCATGACACTTGTCATCACAATGCTCAACGGCCTTTATCGTCACAATGCTCCCAGGCACTTTTCATCACGATGTTCCATGAAAACTTACATCACTTTGCTCCACGACCATTGTCATCACAATAGTCCATACCCTTGTCAACACAATGCTGCGTAATCCCTGTCATCACAATTCTCCTTGACTGCTGTCATCACGATAATCCAGGACAATTTTCATAACAATGGTTCATTCCCCCAGTCATCTCAGTGCTCCATGATACCTTTCATCACAATTCCTAGATGATCAATGTCATCACAAGGCCCCATGACACCTGTCATCACAATTCGCTATGACCCTTGTCATCACAATACTCGATGAACCGTGTCATCACAGTGTTCCAGGGCACATGTCATCACAATGATCCATGACGACTTTCATCACAATGCTCCAATACACCTGTCATCACAATGCTCCATGGCCCCTGTTATCATATTGCTCCATGATCACTTTCATCACAATGATCCATGACCAATGTCATCACCATTCCTAATGACGCCTGTCATCTCAATGCTCCATGGCACCTTCATCACAATGCTCCATGAACCCATTCATCACAATGTTCCCTGTCCTTTTCATCACAATGTTCCATGGGCCCTGTCATCACAATGCTCCATGCGCTTGTCATCAAAATGCTCCAGAATTCTTGTCATCATAATGCTCCATGCCAGTCTCATCAAAATGCCCCATGACACTTGTCATCACAATGCTCCACGTCATTTGTCATCACAATGCTCCATGACCCTTGTCATAACAATGGTCCATGGCCTTGTCATCACAATGTTCCATGGCCTCTGACATCACTATGCTCTATGGTTTTTCTCATCACAATGCTCTTTGACCCCTGTCACCACAATGCTTGATGACCATTGTCATCACAATGCTCCAAGAACCCTGTCATCACAATGCTCCATGCCGTTGACATCACAATGCTCCATGGTCCTTGTAATTAGAATGCTCCATGCCCTTGTCATCACAATGCTCCAGAACACTTGTGATCATAATACGCCTTTCCTGTGTCATCCCATTGCTCAATGACCCTTGTCATCAAAATATTCCTTGTCCTTTGTCATCACAGTGCTCCATGATACCTTTAATCAAAATTCTACATGACAACTGTCATCACAGTGCAAGATGACCAATGTCATCACAAGGCCCCATGACACGTGTCATCACAATTCGCCTTGGCCCTGGACATCTCAATGCTGTATGAACCGTGTCATCGCTAGGTTCCAGGACACTTGTCATCACAATGCTCCATGAACTCTGTTATCTCAATGTTCCATGGCCTTTGTATTCACAATGCTCCATTGTCCTGATAATCGCATTGCTCCATGAACACTTTCATCACAATGCTCCTTGACCACTGTCACCCTAATTCCCCATGACGTCTCGCCTCACTGTCTTCCAAGGCCACTCTCATCAAAATGCTCCATGATCTGTGTCAGCACAATATTGCATGACACTTGTCATCACAATGCTCCATGATGCCTGTCATCACAATGCTCCATGAATTTGTTATCACAATGCTCCAGGACCAGTTTCATCACAATACTCCATCCCCCTTTTCATCACAGTGCACAATGAAACCTTTCATTACAATGCTCCATGACACTTGTCATCACAATGCTCAACGGCCTTTATCGTCACAATGCTCCCAGGCACTTTTCATCACGATGTTCCATGAAAACTTACATCACTTTGCTCCACGACCATTGTCATCACAATAGTCCATACCCTTATCAACACAATGCTGCATAATCCCTGTCATCACAATTCTCCTTGACTGCTGTCATCACGATAATCCAGGACAATTTTCATAACAATGGTTCATTCCCCCAGTCATCTCAGTGCTCCATGATACCTTTCATCACAATTCCTAGATGATCAATGTCATCACAAGGCCCCATGACACCTGTCATCACAATTCGCTATGACCCTTGTCATCACAATACTCGATGAACCGTGTCATCACAGTGTTCCAGGGCACATGTCATCACAATGATCCATGACGACTTTCATCACAATGCTCCAATACACCTGTCATCACAATGCTCCATGGCCCCTGTTATCATATTGCTCCATGATCACTTTCATCACAATGATCCATGACCAATGTCATCACCATTCCTAATGACGCCTGTCATCTCAATGCTCCATGGCACCTTCATCACAATGCTCCATGAACCCATTCATCACAATGTTCCCTGTCCTTTTCATCACAATGTTCCATGGGCCCTGTCATCACAATGCTCCATGCGCTTGTCATCAAAATGCTCCAGAACTCTTGTCATCATAATGCTCCATGCCAGTCTCATCAAAATGCCCCATGACACTTGTCATCACAATGCTCCACGTCATTTGTCATCACAATGCTCCATGACCCTTGTCATAACAATGGTCCATGGCCTTGTCATCACAATGTTCCATGGCCTCTGACATCACTATGCTCTATGGTTTTTCTCATCACAATGCTCTTTGACCCCTGTCACCACAATGCTTGATGACCATTGTCATCACAATGCTCCAAGAACCCTGTCATCACAATGCTCCATGCCGTTGACATCACAATGCTCCATGGCCCTTGTAATTAGAATGCTCCATGCCCTTGTCATCACAATGCTCCAGAACACTTGTGATCATAATACGCCTTTCCTGTGTCATCCCATTGCTCAATGACCCTTGTCATCAAAATATTCCTTGTCCTTTGTCATCACAGTGCTCCATGATACCTTTAATCAAAATTCTACATGACAACTGTCATCACAATGCAAGATGACCAATGTCATCACAAGGCCCCATGTCACGTGTCATCACAATTCGCCTTGGCCCTGGACATCTCAATGCTGTATGAACCGTGTCATCACTAGGTTCCAGGACACTTGTCATCACAATGCTCCATGAACTCTGTTATCTCAATGTTCCATGGCCTTTGTATTCACAATGCTCCATTGTCCTGATAATCGCATTGCTCCATGAACACTTTCATCACAATGCTCCTTGACCACTGTCACCCTAATTCCCCATGACGTCTCGCCTCACTGTCTTCCAAGGCCACTCTCATCAAAATGCTCCATGATCTGTGTCAGCACAATATTGCATGACACTTGTCATCACAATGCTCCATGATGCCTGTCATCACAATGCTCCATGAATTTGTTATCACAATGCTCCAGGACCAGGTTCATCACAATACTCCATCCCCCTTTTCATCACAGTGCACAATGAAACCTTTCATTACAATGCTCCATGACACTTGTCATCACAATGCTCAACGGCCTTTATCGTCACAATGCTCCCAGGCACTTTTCATCACGATGTTCCATGAAAACTTACATCACTTTGCTCCACGACCATTGTCATCACAATAGTCCATACCCTTGTCAACACAATGCTGCATAATCCCTGTCATCACAATTCTCCTTGACTGCTGTCATCACGATAATCCAGGACAATTTTCATAACAATGGTTCATTCCCCCAGTCATCTCAGTGCTCCATGATACCTTTCATCACAATTCCTAGATGATCAATGTCATCACAAGGCCCCATGACACCTGTCATCACAATTCGCTATGACCCTTGTCATCACAATACTCGATGAACCGTGTCATCACAGTGTTCCAGGGCACATGTCATCACAATGATCCATGACGACTTTCATCACAATGCTCCAATACACCTGTCATCACAATGCTCCATGGCCCCTGTTATCATATTGCTCCATGATCACTTTCATCACAATGATCCATGACCAATGTCATCACCATTCCTAATGACGCCTGTCATCTCAATGCTCCATGGCACCTTCATCACAATGCTCCATGAACCCATTCATCACAATGTTCCCTGTCCTTTTCATCACAATGTTCCATGGGCCCTGTCATCACAATGCTCCATGCGCTTGTCATCAAAATGCTCCAGAACTCTTGTCATCATAATGCTCCATGCCAGTGTCATCAAAATGCCCCATGACACTTGTCATCACAATGCTCCACGTCATTTGTCATCACAATGCTCCATGACCCTTGTCATAACAATGGTCCATGGCCTTGTCATCACAATGTTCCATGGCCTCTGACATCACTATGCTCTATGGTTTTTCTCATCACAATGCTCTTTGACCCCTGTCACCACAATGCTTGATGACCATTGTCATCACAATGCTCCAAGAACCCTGTCATCACAATGCTCCATGCCGTTGACATCACAATGCTCCATGGCCCTTGTAATTAGAATGCTCCATGCCCTTGTCATCACAATGCTCCAGAACACTTGTGATCATAATACGCCTTTCCTGTGTCATCCCATTGCTCAATGACCCTTGTCATCAAAATATTCCTTGTCCTTTGTCATCACAGTGCTCCATGATACCTTTAATCAAACTTCTACATGACAACTGTCATCACAATGCAAGATGACCAGTGTCATCACAAGGCCCCATGACACGTGTCATCACAATTCGCCTTGGCCCTGGACATCTCAATGCTGTATGAACCGTGTCATCACTAGGTTCCAGGACACTTGTCATCACAATGCTCCATGAACTCTGTTATCTCAATGTTCCATGGCCTTTGTATTCACAATGCTCCATTGTCCTGATAATCGCATTGCTCCATGAACACTTTCATCACAATGCTCCTTGACCACTGTCACCCTAATTCCCCATGACGTCTCGCCTCACTGTCTTCCAAGGCCACTCTCATCAAAATGCTCCATGATCTGTGTCAGCACAATATTGCATGACACTTGTCATCACAATGCTCCATGATGCCTGTCATCACAATGCTCCATGAATTTGTTATCACAATGCTCCAGGACCAGTTTCATCACAATACTCCATCCCCCTTTTCATCACAGTGCACAATGAAACCTTTCATTACAATGCTCCATGACACTTGTCATCACAATGCTCAACGGCCTTTATCGTCACAATGCTCCCAGGCACTTTTCATCACGATGTTCCATGAAAACTTACATCACTTTGCTCCACGACCATTGTCATCACAATAGTCCATACCCTTATCAACACAATGCTGCATAATCCCTGTCATCACAATTCTCCTTGACTGCTGTCATCACGATAATCCAGGACAATTTTCATAACAATGGTTCATTCCCCCAGTCATCTCAGTGCTCCATGATACCTTTCATCACAATTCCTAGATGATCAATGTCATCACAAGGCCCCATGACACCTGTCATCACAATTCGCTATGACCCTTGTCATCACAATACTCGATGAACCGTGTCATCACAGTGTTCCAGGGCACATGTCATCACAATGATCCATGACGACTTTCATCACAATGCTCCAATACACCTGTCATCACAATGCTCCATGGCCCCTGTTATCATATTGCTCCATGATCACTTTCATCACAATGATCCATGACCAATGTCATCACCATTCCTAATGACGCCTGTCATCTCAATGCTCCATGGCACCTTCATCACAATGCTCCATGAACCCATTCATCACAATGTTCCCTGTCCTTTTCATCACAATGTTCCATGGGCCCTGTCATCACAATGCTCCATGCGCTTGTCATCAAAATGCTCCAGAACTCTTGTCATCATAATGCTCCATGCCAGTGTCATCAAAATGCCCCATGACACTTGTCATCACAATGCTCCACGTCATTTGTCATCACAATGCTCCATGACCCTTGTCATAACAATGGTCCATGGCCTTGTCATCACAATGTTCCATGGCCTCTGACATCACTATGCTCTATGGTTTTTCTCATCACAATGCTCTTTGACCCCTGTCACCACAATGCTTGATGACCATTGTCATCACAATGCTCCAAGAACCCTGTCATCACAATGCTCCATGCCGTTGACATCACAATGCTCCATGGCCCTTGTAATTAGAATGCTCCATGCCCTTGTCATCACAATGCTCCAGAACACTTGTGATCATAATACGCCTTTCCTGTGTCATCCCATTGCTCAATGACCCTTGTCATCAAAATATTCCTTGTCCTTTGTCATCACAGTGCTCCATGATACCTTTAATCAAAATTCTACATGACAACTGTCATCACAATGCAAGATGACCAATGTCATCACAAGGCCCCATGACACGTGTCATCACAATTCGCCTTGGCCCTGGACATCTCAATGCTGTATGAACCGTGTCATCGCTAGGTTCCAGGACACTTGTCATCACAATGCTCCATGAACTCTGTTATCTCAATGTTCCATGGCCTTTGTATTCACAATGCTCCATTGTCCTGATAATCGCATTGCTCCATGAACACTTTCATCACAATGCTCCTTGACCACTGTCACCCTAATTCCCCATGACGTCTCGCCTCACTGTCTTCCAAGGCCACTCTCATCAAAATGCTCCATGATCTGTGTCAGCACAATATTGCATGACACTTGTCATCACAATGCTCCATGATGCCTGTCATCACAATGCTCCATGAATTTGTTATCACAATGCTCCAGGACCAGTTTCATCACAATACTCCATCCCCCTTTTCATCACAGTGCACAATGAAACCTTTCATTACAATGCTCCATGACACTTGTCATCACAATGCTCAACGGCCTTTATCGTCACAATGCTCCCAGGCACTTTTCATCACGATGTTCCATGAAAACTTACATCACTTTGCTCCACGACCATTGTCATCACAATAGTCCATACCCTTATCAACACAATGCTGCATAATCCCTGTCATCACAATTCTCCTTGACTGCTGTCATCACGATAATCCAGGACAATTTTCATAACAATGGTTCATTCCCCCAGTCATCTCAGTGCTCCATGATACCTTTCATCACAATTCCTAGATGATCAATGTCATCACAAGGCCCCATGACACCTGTCATCACAATTCGCTATGACCCTTGTCATCACAATACTCGATGAACCGTGTCATCACAGTGTTCCAGGGCACATGTCATCACAATGATCCATGACGACTTTCATCACAATGCTCCAATACACCTGTCATCACAATGCTCCATGGCCCCTGTTATCATATTGCTCCATGATCACTTTCATCACAATGATCCATGACCAATGTCATCACCATTCCTAATGACGCCTGTCATCTCAATGCTCCATGGCACCTTCATCACAATGCTCCATGAACCCATTCATCACAATGTTCCCTGTCCTTTTCATCACAATGTTCCATGGGCCCTGTCATCACAATGCTCCATGCGCTTGTCATCAAAATGCTCCAGAACTCTTGTCATCATAATGCTCCATGCCAGTCTCATCAAAATGCCCCATGACACTTGTCATCACAATGCTCCACGTCATTTGTCATCACAATGCTCCATGACCCTTGTCATAACAATGGTCCATGGCCTTGTCATCACAATGTTCCATGGCCTCTGACATCACTATGCTCTATGGTTTTTCTCATCACAATGCTCTTTGACCCCTGTCACCACAATGCTTGATGACCATTGTCATCACAATGCTCCAAGAACCCTGTCATCACAATGCTCCATGCCGTTGACATCACAATGCTCCATGGCCCTTGTAATTAGAATGCTCCATGCCCTTGTCATCACAATGCTCCAGAACACTTGTGATCATAATACGCCTTTCCTGTGTCATCCCATTGCTCAATGACCCTTGTCATCAAAATATTCCTTGTCCTTTGTCATCACAGTGCTCCATGATACCTTTAATCAAACTTCTACATGACAACTGTCATCACAGTGCAAGATGACCAATGTCATCACAAGGCCCCATGTCACGTGTCATCACAATTCGCCTTGGCCCTGGACATCTCAATGCTGTATGAACCGTGTCATCGCTAGGTTCCAGGACACTTGTCATCACAATGCTCCATGAACTCTGTTATCTCAATGTTCCATGGCCTTTGTATTCACAATGCTCCATTGTCCTGATAATCGCATTGCTCCATGAACACTTTCATCACAATGCTCCTTGACCACTGTCACCCTAATTCCCCATGACGTCTCGCCTCACTGTCTTCCAAGGCCACTCTCATCAAAATGCTCCATGATCTGTGTCAGCACAATATTGCATGACACTTGTCATCACAATGCTCCATGATGCCTGTCATCACAATGCTCCATGAATTTGTTATCACAATGCTCCAGGACCAGGTTCATCACAATACTCCATCCCCCTTTTCATCACAGTGCACAATGAAACCTTTCATTACAATGCTCCATGACACTTGTCATCACAATGCTCAACGGCCTTTATCGTCACAATGCTCCCAGGCACTTTTCATCACGATGTTCCATGAAAACTTACATCACTTTGCTCCACGACCATTGTCATCACAATAGTCCATACCCTTGTCAACACAATGCTGCATAATCCCTGTCATCACAATTCTCCTTGACTGCTGTCATCACGATAATCCAGGACAATTTTCATAACAATGGTTCATTCCCCCAGTCATCTCAGTGCTCCATGATACCTTTCATCACAATTCCTAGATGATCAATGTCATCACAAGGCCCCATGACACCTGTCATCACAATTCGCTATGACCCTTGTCATCACAATACTCGATGAACCGTGTCATCACAGTGTTCCAGGGCACATGTCATCACAATGATCCATGACGACTTTCATCACAATGCTCCAATACACCTGTCATCACAATGCTCCATGGCCCCTGTTATCATATTGCTCCATGATCACTTTCATCACAATGATCCATGACCAATGTCATCACCATTCCTAATGACGCCTGTCATCTCAATGCTCCATGGCACCTTCATCACAATGCTCCATGAACCCATTCATCACAATGTTCCCTGTCCTTTTCATCACAATGTTCCATGGGCCCTGTCATCACAATGCTCCATGCGCTTGTCATCAAAATGCTCCAGAATTCTTGTCATCATAATGCTCCATGCCAGTCTCATCAAAATGCCCCATGACACTTGTCATCACAATGCTCCACGTCATTTGTCATCACAATGCTCCATGACCCTTGTCATAACAATGGTCCATGGCCTTGTCATCACAATGTTCCATGGCCTCTGACATCACTATGCTCTATGGTTTTTCTCATCACAATGCTCTTTGACCCCTGTCACCACAATGCTTGATGACCATTGTCATCACAATGCTCCAAGAACCCTGTCATCACAATGCTCCATGCCGTTGACATCACAATGCTCCATGGCCCTTGTAATTAGAATGCTCCATGCCCTTGTCATCACAATGCTCCAGAACACTTGTGATCATAATACGCCTTTCCTGTGTCATCCCATTGCTCAATGACCCTTGTCATCAAAATATTCCTTGTCCTTTGTCATCACAGTGCTCCATGATACCTTTAATCAAAATTCTACATGACAACTGTCATCACAGTGCAAGATGACCAATGTCATCACAAGGCCCCATGACACGTGTCATCACAATTCGCCTTGGCCCTGGACATCTCAATGCTGTATGAACCGTGTCATCGCTAGGTTCCAGGACACTTGTCATCACAATGCTCCATGAACTCTGTTATCTCAATGTTCCATGGCCTTTGTATTCACAATGCTCCATTGTCCTGATAATCGCATTGCTCCATGAACACTTTCATCACAATGCTCCTTGACCACTGTCACCCTAATTCCCCATGACGTCTCGCCTCACTGTCTTCCAAGGCCACTCTCATCAAAATGCTCCATGATCTGTGTCAGCACAATATTGCATGACACTTGTCATCACAATGCTCCATGATGCCTGTCATCACAATGCTCCATGAATTTGTTATCACAATGCTCCAGGACCAGGTTCATCACAATACTCCATCCCCCTTTTCATCACAGTGCACAATGAAACCTTTCATTACAATGCTCCATGACACTTGTCATCACAATGCTCAACGGCCTTTATCGTCACAATGCTCCCAGGCACTTTTCATCACGATGTTCCATGAAAACTTACATCACTTTGCTCCACGACCATTGTCATCACAATAGTCCATACCCTTGTCAACACAATGCTGCATAATCCCTGTCATCACAATTCTCCTTGACTGCTGTCATCACGATAATCCAGGACAATTTTCATAACAATGGTTCATTCCCCCAGTCATCTCAGTGCTCCATGATACCTTTCATCACAATTCCTAGATGATCAATGTCATCACAAGGCCCCATGACACCTGTCATCACAATTCGCTATGACCCTTGTCATCACAATACTCGATGAACCGTGTCATCACAGTGTTCCAGGGCACATGTCATCACAATGATCCATGACGACTTTCATCACAATGCTCCAATACACCTGTCATCACAATGCTCCATGGCCCCTGTTATCATATTGCTCCATGATCACTTTCATCACAATGATCCATGACCAATGTCATCACCATTCCTAATGACGCCTGTCATCTCAATGCTCCATGGCACCTTCATCACAATGCTCCATGAACCCATTCATCACAATGTTCCCTGTCCTTTTCATCACAATGTTCCATGGGCCCTGTCATCACAATGCTCCATGCGCTTGTCATCAAAATGCTCCAGAACTCTTGTCATCATAATGCTCCATGCCAGTGTCATCAAAATGCCCCATGACACTTGTCATCACAATGCTCCACGTCATTTGTCATCACAATGCTCCATGACCCTTGTCATAACAATGGTCCATGGCCTTGTCATCACAATGTTCCATGGCCTCTGACATCACTATGCTCTATGGTTTTTCTCATCACAATGCTCTTTGACCCCTGTCACCACAATGCTTGATGACCATTGTCATCACAATGCTCCAAGAACCCTGTCATCACAATGCTCCATGCCGTTGACATCACAATGCTCCATGGCCCTTGTAATTAGAATGCTCCATGCCCTTGTCATCACAATGCTCCAGAACACTTGTGATCATAATACGCCTTTCCTGTGTCATCCCATTGCTCAATGACCCTTGTCATCAAAATATTCCTTGTCCTTTGTCATCACAGTGCTCCATGATACCTTTAATCAAAATTCTACATGACAACTGTCATCACAATGCAAGATGACCAATGTCATCACAAGGCCCCATGTCACGTGTCATCACAATTCGCCTTGGCCCTGGACATCTCAATGCTGTATGAACCGTGTCATCACTAGGTTCCAGGACACTTGTCATCACAATGCTCCATGAACTCTGTTATCTCAATGTTCCATGGCCTTTGTATTCACAATGCTCCATTGTCCTGATAATCGCATTGCTCCATGAACACTTTCATCACAATGCTCCTTGACCACTGTCACCCTAATTCCCCATGACGTCTCGCCTCACTGTCTTCCAAGGCCACTCTCATCAAAATGCTCCATGATCTGTGTCAGCACAATATTGCATGACACTTGTCATCACAATGCTCCATGATGCCTGTCATCACAATGCTCCATGAATTTGTTATCACAATGCTCCAGGACCAGGTTCATCACAATACTCCATCCCCCTTTTCATCACAGTGCACAATGAAACCTTTCATTACAATGCTCCATGACACTTGTCATCACAATGCTCAACGGCCTTTATCGTCACAATGCTCCCAGGCACTTTTCATCACGATGTTCCATGAAAACTTACATCACTTTGCTCCACGACCATTGTCATCACAATAGTCCATACCCTTGTCAACACAATGCTGCATAATCCCTGTCATCACAATTCTCCTTGACTGCTGTCATCACGATAATCCAGGACAATTTTCATAACAATGGTTCATTCCCCCAGTCATCTCAGTGCTCCATGATACCTTTCATCACAATTCCTAGATGATCAATGTCATCACAAGGCCCCATGACACCTGTCATCACAATTCGCTATGACCCTTGTCATCACAATACTCGATGAACCGTGTCATCACAGTGTTCCAGGGCACATGTCATCACAATGATCCATGACGACTTTCATCACAATGCTCCAATACACCTGTCATCACAATGCTCCATGGCCCCTGTTATCATATTGCTCCATGATCACTTTCATCACAATGATCCATGACCAATGTCATCACCATTCCTAATGACGCCTGTCATCTCAATGCTCCATGGCACCTTCATCACAATGCTCCATGAACCCATTCATCACAATGTTCCCTGTCCTTTTCATCACAATGTTCCATGGGCCCTGTCATCACAATGCTCCATGCGCTTGTCATCAAAATGCTCCAGAACTCTTGTCATCATAATGCTCCATGCCAGTGTCATCAAAATGCCCCATGACACTTGTCATCACAATGCTCCACGTCATTTGTCATCACAATGCTCCATGACCCTTGTCATAACAATGGTCCATGGCCTTGTCATCACAATGTTCCATGGCCTCTGACATCACTATGCTCTATGGTTTTTCTCATCACAATGCTCTTTGACCCCTGTCACCACAATGCTTGATGACCATTGTCATCACAATGCTCCAAGAACCCTGTCATCACAATGCTCCATGCCGTTGACATCACAATGCTCCATGGCCCTTGTAATTAGAATGCTCCATGCCCTTGTCATCACAATGCTCCAGAACACTTGTGATCATAATACGCCTTTCCTGTGTCATCCCATTGCTCAATGACCCTTGTCATCAAAATATTCCTTGTCCTTTGTCATCACAGTGCTCCATGATACCTTTAATCAAAATTCTACATGACAACTGTCATCACAGTGCAAGATGACCAATGTCATCACAAGGCCCCATGACACGTGTCATCACAATTCGCCTTGGCCCTGGACATCTCAATGCTGTATGAACCGTGTCATCGCTAGGTTCCAGGACACTTGTCATCACAATGCTCCATGAACTCTGTTATCTCAATGTTCCATGGCCTTTGTATTCACAATGCTCCATTGTCCTGATAATCGCATTGCTCCATGAACACTTTCATCACAATGCTCCTTGACCACTGTCACCCTAATTCCCCATGACGTCTCGCCTCACTGTCTTCCAAGGCCACTCTCATCAAAATGCTCCATGATCTGTGTCAGCACAATATTGCATGACACTTGTCATCACAATGCTCCATGATGCCTGTCATCACAATGCTCCATGAATTTGTTATCACAATGCTCCAGGACCAGGTTCATCACAATACTCCATCCCCCTTTTCATCACAGTGCACAATGAAACCTTTCATTACAATGCTCCATGACACTTGTCATCACAATGCTCAACGGCCTTTATCGTCACAATGCTCCCAGGCACTTTTCATCACGATGTTCCATGAAAACTTACATCACTTTGCTCCACGACCATTGTCATCACAATAGTCCATACCCTTGTCAACACAATGCTGCATAATCCCTGTCATCACAATTCTCCTTGACTGCTGTCATCACGATAATCCAGGACAATTTTCATAACAATGGTTCATTCCCCCAGTCATCTCAGTGCTCCATGATACCTTTCATCACAATTCCTAGATGATCAATGTCATCACAAGGCCCCATGACACCTGTCATCACAATTCGCTATGACCCTTGTCATCACAATACTCGATGAACCGTGTCATCACAGTGTTCCAGGGCACATGTCATCACAATGATCCATGACGACTTTCATCACAATGCTCCAATACACCTGTCATCACAATGCTCCATGGCCCCTGTTATCATATTGCTCCATGATCACTTTCATCACAATGATCCATGACCAATGTCATCACCATTCCTAATGACGCCTGTCATCTCAATGCTCCATGGCACCTTCATCACAATGCTCCATGAACCCATTCATCACAATGTTCCCTGTCCTTTTCATCACAATGTTCCATGGGCCCTGTCATCACAATGCTCCATGCGCTTGTCATCAAAATGCTCCAGAACTCTTGTCATCATAATGCTCCATGCCAGTGTCATCAAAATGCCCCATGACACTTGTCATCACAATGCTCCACGTCATTTGTCATCACAATGCTCCATGACCCTTGTCATAACAATGGTCCATGGCCTTGTCATCACAATGTTCCATGGCCTCTGACATCACTATGCTCTATGGTTTTTCTCATCACAATGCTCTTTGACCCCTGTCACCACAATGCTTGATGACCATTGTCATCACAATGCTCCAAGAACCCTGTCATCACAATGCTCCATGCCGTTGACATCACAATGCTCCATGGCCCTTGTAATTAGAATGCTCCATGCCCTTGTCATCACAATGCTCCAGAACACTTGTGATCATAATACGCCTTTCCTGTGTCATCCCATTGCTCAATGACCCTTGTCATCAAAATATTCCTTGTCCTTTGTCATCACAGTGCTCCATGATACCTTTAATCAAAATTCTACATGACAACTGTCATCACAATGCAAGATGACCAATGTCATCACAAGGCCCCATGTCACGTGTCATCACAATTCGCCTTGGCCCTGGACATCTCAATGCTGTATGAACCGTGTCATCACTAGGTTCCAGGACACTTGTCATCACAATGCTCCATGAACTCTGTTATCTCAATGTTCCATGGCCTTTGTATTCACAATGCTCCATTGTCCTGATAATCGCATTGCTCCATGAACACTTTCATCACAATGCTCCTTGACCACTGTCACCCTAATTCCCCATGACGTCTCGCCTCACTGTCTTCCAAGGCCACTCTCATCAAAATGCTCCATGATCTGTGTCAGCACAATATTGCATGACACTTGTCATCACAATGCTCCATGATGCCTGTCATCACAATGCTCCATGAATTTGTTATCACAATGCTCCAGGACCAGGTTCATCACAATACTCCATCCCCCTTTTCATCACAGTGCACAATGAAACCTTTCATTACAATGCTCCATGACACTTGTCATCACAATGCTCAACGGCCTTTATCGTCACAATGCTCCCAGGCACTTTTCATCACGATGTTCCATGAAAACTTACATCACTTTGCTCCACGACCATTGTCATCACAATAGTCCATACCCTTGTCAACACAATGCTGCATAATCCCTGTCATCACAATTCTCCTTGACTGCTGTCATCACGATAATCCAGGACAATTTTCATAACAATGGTTCATTCCCCCAGTCATCTCAGTGCTCCATGATACCTTTCATCACAATTCCTAGATGATCAATGTCATCACAAGGCCCCATGACACCTGTCATCACAATTCGCTATGACCCTTGTCATCACAATACTCGATGAACCGTGTCATCACAGTGTTCCAGGGCACATGTCATCACAATGATCCATGACGACTTTCATCACAATGCTCCAATACACCTGTCATCACAATGCTCCATGGCCCCTGTTATCATATTGCTCCATGATCACTTTCATCACAATGATCCATGACCAATGTCATCACCATTCCTAATGACGCCTGTCATCTCAATGCTCCATGGCACCTTCATCACAATGCTCCATGAACCCATTCATCACAATGTTCCCTGTCCTTTTCATCACAATGTTCCATGGGCCCTGTCATCACAATGCTCCATGCGCTTGTCATCAAAATGCTCCAGAACTCTTGTCATCATAATGCTCCATGCCAGTGTCATCAAAATGCCCCATGACACTTGTCATCACAATGCTCCACGTCATTTGTCATCACAATGCTCCATGACCCTTGTCATAACAATGGTCCATGGCCTTGTCATCACAATGTTCCATGGCCTCTGACATCACTATGCTCTATGGTTTTTCTCATCACAATGCTCTTTGACCCCTGTCACCACAATGCTTGATGACCATTGTCATCACAATGCTCCAAGAACCCTGTCATCACAATGCTCCATGCCGTTGACATCACAATGCTCCATGGCCCTTGTAATTAGAATGCTCCATGCCCTTGTCATCACAATGCTCCAGAACACTTGTGATCATAATACGCCTTTCCTGTGTCATCCCATTGCTCAATGACCCTTGTCATCAAAATATTCCTTGTCCTTTGTCATCACAGTGCTCCATGATACCTTTAATCAAAATTCTACATGACAACTGTCATCACAGTGCAAGATGACCAATGTCATCACAAGGCCCCATGACACGTGTCATCACAATTCGCCTTGGCCCTGGACATCTCAATGCTGTATGAACCGTGTCATCGCTAGGTTCCAGGACACTTGTCATCACAATGCTCCATGAACTCTGTTATCTCAATGTTCCATGGCCTTTGTATTCACAATGCTCCATTGTCCTGATAATCGCATTGCTCCATGAACACTTTCATCACAATGCTCCTTGACCACTGTCACCCTAATTCCCCATGACGTCTCGCCTCACTGTCTTCCAAGGCCACTCTCATCAAAATGCTCCATGATCTGTGTCAGCACAATATTGCATGACACTTGTCATCACAATGCTCCATGATGCCTGTCATCACAATGCTCCATGAATTTGTTATCACAATGCTCCAGGACCAGTTTCATCACAATACTCCATCCCCCTTTTCATCACAGTGCACAATGAAACCTTTCATTACAATGCTCCATGACACTTGTCATCACAATGCTCAACGGCCTTTATCGTCACAATGCTCCCAGGCACTTTTCATCACGATGTTCCATGAAAACTTACATCACTTTGCTCCACGACCATTGTCATCACAATAGTCCATACCCTTATCAACACAATGCTGCATAATCCCTGTCATCACAATTCTCCTTGACTGCTGTCATCACGATAATCCAGGACAATTTTCATAACAATGGTTCATTCCCCCAGTCATCTCAGTGCTCCATGATACCTTTCATCACAATTCCTAGATGATCAATGTCATCACAAGGCCCCATGACACCTGTCATCACAATTCGCTATGACCCTTGTCATCACAATACTCGATGAACCGTGTCATCACAGTGTTCCAGGGCACATGTCATCACAATGATCCATGACGACTTTCATCACAATGCTCCAATACACCTGTCATCACAATGCTCCATGGCCCCTGTTATCATATTGCTCCATGATCACTTTCATCACAATGATCCATGACCAATGTCACCACCATTCCTAATGACGCCTGTCATCTCAATGCTCCATGGCACCTTCATCACAATGCTCCATGAACCCATTCATCACAATGTTCCCTGTCCTTTTCATCACAATGTTCCATGGGCCCTGTCATCACAATGCTCCATGCGCTTGTCATCAAAATGCTCCAGAACTCTTGTCATCATAATGCTCCATGCCAGTGTCATCAAAATGCCCCATGACACTTGTCATCACAATGCTCCACGTCATTTGTCATCACAATGCTCCATGACCCTTGTCATAACAATGGTCCATGGCCTTGTCATCACAATGTTCCATGGCCTCTGACATCACTATGCTCTATGGTTTTTCTCATCACAATGCTCTTTGACCCCTGTCACCACAATGCTTGATGACCATTGTCATCACAATGCTCCAAGAACCCTGTCATCACAATGCTCCATGCCGTTGACATCACAATGCTCCATGGCCCTTGTAATTAGAATGCTCCATGCCCTTGTCATCACAATGCTCCAGAACACTTGTGATCATAATACGCCTTTCCTGTGTCATCCCATTGCTCAATGACCCTTGTCATCAAAATATTCCTTGTCCTTTGTCATCACAGTGCTCCATGATACCTTTAATCAAAATTCTACATGACAACTGTCATCACAGTGCAAGATGACCAATGTCATCACAAGGCCCCATGACACGTGTCATCACAATTCGCCTTGGCCCTGGACATCTCAATGCTGTATGAACCGTGTCATCACTAGGTTCCAGGACACTTGTCATCACAATGCTCCATGAACTCTGTTATCTCAATGTTCCATGGCCTTTGTATTCACAATGCTCCATTGTCCTGATAATCGCATTGCTCCATGAACACTTTCATCACAATGCTCCTTGACCACTGTCACCCTAATTCCCCATGACGTCTCGCCTCACTGTCTTCCAAGGCCACTCTCATCAAAATGCTCCATGATCTGTGTCAGCACAATATTGCATGACACTTGTCATCACAATGCTCCATGATGCCTGTCATCACAATGCTCCATGAATTTGTTATCACAATGCTCCAGGACCAGTTTCATCACAATACTCCATCCCCCTTTTCATCACAGTGCACAATGAAACCTTTCATTACAATGCTCCATGACACTTGTCATCACAATGCTCAACGGCCTTTATCGTCACAATGCTCCCAGGCACTTTTCATCACGATGTTCCATGAAAACTTACATCACTTTGCTCCACGACCATTGTCATCACAATAGTCCATACCCTTGTCAACACAATGCTGCATAATCCCTGTCATCACAATTCTCCTTGACTGCTGTCATCACGATAATCCAGGACAATTTTCATAACAATGGTTCATTCCCCCAGTCATCTCAGTGCTCCATGATACCTTTCATCACAATTCCTAGATGATCAATGTCATCACAAGGCCCCATGACACCTGTCATCACAATTCGCTATGACCCTTGTCATCACAATACTCGATGAACCGTGTCATCACAGTGTTCCAGGGCACATGTCATCACAATGATCCATGACGACTTTCATCACAATGCTCCAATACACCTGTCATCACAATGCTCCATGGCCCCTGTTATCATATTGCTCCATGATCACTTTCATCACAATGATCCATGACCAATGTCATCACCATTCCTAATGACGCCTGTCATCTCAATGCTCCATGGCACCTTCATCACAATGCTCCATGAACCCATTCATCACAATGTTCCCTGTCCTTTTCATCACAATGCTCCATGCGCTTGTCATCAAAATGCTCCAGAACTCTTGTCATCATAATGCTCCATGCCAGTCTCATCAAAATGCCCCATGACACTTGTCATCACAATGCTCCACGTCATTTGTCATCACAATGCTCCATGACCCTTGTCATAACAATGGTCCATGGCCTTGTCATCACAATGTTCCATGGCCTCTGACATCACTATGCTCTATGGTTTTTCTCATCACAATGCTCTTTGACCCCTGTCACCACAATGCTTGATGACCATTGTCATCACAATGCTCCAAGAACCCTGTCATCACAATGCTCCATGCCGTTGACATCACAATGCTCCATGGCCCTTGTAATTAGAATGCTCCATGCCCTTGTCATCACAATGCTCCAGAACACTTGTGATCATAATACGCCTTTCCTGTGTCATCCCATTGCTCAATGACCCTTGTCATCAAAATATTCCTTGTCCTTTGTCATCACAGTGCTCCATGATACCTTTAATCAAAATTCTACATGACAACTGTCATCACAGTGCAAGATGACCAATGTCATCACAAGGCCCCATGACACGTGTCATCACAATTCGCCTTGGCCCTGGACATCTCAATGCTGTATGAACCGTGTCATCGCTAGGTTCCAGGACACTTGTCATCACAATGCTCCATGAACTCTGTTATCTCAATGTTCCATGGCCTTTGTATTCACAATGCTCCATTGTCCTGATAATCGCATTGCTCCATGAACACTTTCATCACAATGCTCCTTGACCACTGTCACCCTAATTCCCCATGACGTCTCGCCTCACTGTCTTCCAAGGCCACTCTCATCAAAATGCTCCATGATCTGTGTCAGCACAATATTGCATGACACTTGTCATCACAATGCTCCATGATGCCTGTCATCACAATGCTCCATGAATTTGTTATCACAATGCTCCAGGACCAGTTTCATCACAATACTCCATCCCCCTTTTCATCACAGTGCACAATGAAACCTTTCATTACAATGCTCCATGACACTTGTCATCACAATGCTCAACGGCCTTTATCGTCACAATGCTCCCAGGCACTTTTCATCACGATGTTCCATGAAAACTTACATCACTTTGCTCCACGACCATTGTCATCACAATAGTCCATACCCTTGTCAACACAATGCTGCATAATCCCTGTCATCACAATTCTCCTTGACTGCTGTCATCACGATAATCCAGGACAATTTTCATAACAATGGTTCATTCCCCCAGTCATCTCAGTGCTCCATGATACCTTTCATCACAATTCCTAGATGATCAATGTCATCACAAGGCCCCATGACACCTGTCATCACAATTCGCTATGACCCTTGTCATCACAATACTCGATGAACCGTGTCATCACAGTGTTCCAGGGCACATGTCATCACAATGATCCATGACGACTTTCATCACAATGCTCCAATACACCTGTCATCACAATGCTCCATGGCCCCTGTTATCATATTGCTCCATGATCACTTTCATCACAATGATCCATGACCAATGTCATCACCATTCCTAATGACGCCTGTCATCTCAATGCTCCATGGCACCTTCATCACAATGCTCTATGAACCCATTCATCACAATGTTCCCTGTCCTTTTCATCACAATGCTCCATGCGCTTGTCATCAAAATGCTCCAGAACTCTTGTCATCATAATGCTCCATGCCAGTCTCATCAAAATGCCCCATGACACTTGTCATCACAATGCTCCACGTCATTTGTCATCACAATGCTCCATGACCCTTGTCATAACAATGGTCCATGGCCTTGTCATCACAATGTTCCATGGCCTCTGACATCACTATGCTCTATGGTTTTTCTCATCACAATGCTCTTTGACCCCTGTCACCACAATGCTTGATGACCATTGTCATCACAATGCTCCAAGAACCCTGTCATCACAATGCTCCATGCCGTTGACATCACAATGCTCCATGGCCCTTGTAATTAGAATGCTCCATGCCCTTGTCATCACAATGCTCCAGAACACTTGTGATCATAATACGCCTTTCCTGTGTCATCCCATTGCTCAATGACCCTTGTCATCAAAATATTCCTTGTCCTTTGTCATCACAGTGCTCCATGATACCTTTAATCAAAATTCTACATGACAACTGTCATCACAATGCAAGATGACCAATGTCATCACAAGGCCCCATGACACGTGTCATCACAATTCGCCTTGGCCCTGGACATCTCAATGCTGTATGAACCGTGTCATCGCTAGGTTCCAGGACACTTGTCATCACAATGCTCCATGAACTCTGTTATCTCAATGTTCCATGGCCTTTGTATTCACAATGCTCCATTGTCCTGATAATCGCATTGCTCCATGAACACTTTCATCACAATGCTCCTTGACCACTGTCACCCTAATTCCCCATGACGTCTCGCCTCACTGTCTTCCAAGGCCACTCTCATCAAAATGCTCCATGATCTGTGTCAGCACAATATTGCATGACACTTGTCATCACAATGCTCCATGATGCCTGTCATCACAATGCTCCATGAATTTGTTATCACAATGCTCCAGGACCAGTTTCATCACAATACTCCATCCCCCTTTTCATCACAGTGCACAATGAAACCTTTCATTACAATGCTCCATGACACTTGTCATCACAATGCTCAACGGCCTTTATCGTCACAATGCTCCCAGGCACTTTTCATCACGATGTTCCATGAAAACTTACATCACTTTGCTCCACGACCATTGTCATCACAATAGTCCATACCCTTGTCAACACAATGCTGCATAATCCCTGTCATCACAATTCTCCTTGACTGCTGTCATCACGATAATCCAGGACAATTTTCATAACAATGGTTCATTCCCCCAGTCATCTCAGTGCTCCATGATACCTTTCATCACAATTCCTAGATGATCAATGTCATCACAAGGCCCCATGACACCTGTCATCACAATTCGCTATGACCCTTGTCATCACAATACTCGATGAACCGTGTCATCACAGTGTTCCAGGGCACATGTCATCACAATGATCCATGACGACTTTCATCACAATGCTCCAATACACCTGTCATCACAATGCTCCATGGCCCCTGTTATCATATTGCTCCATGATCACTTTCATCACAATGATCCATGACCAATGTCATCACCATTCCTAATGACGCCTGTCATCTCAATGCTCCATGGCACCTTCATCACAATGCTCTATGAACCCATTCATCACAATGTTCCCTGTCCTTTTCATCACAATGCTCCATGCGCTTGTCATCAAAATGCTCCAGAACTCTTGTCATCATAATGCTCCATGCCAGTCTCATCAAAATGCCCCATGACACTTGTCATCACAATGCTCCACGTCATTTGTCATCACAATGCTCCATGACCCTTGTCATAACAATGGTCCATGGCCTTGTCATCACAATGTTCCATGGCCTCTGACATCACTATGCTCTATGGTTTTTCTCATCACAATGCTCTTTGACCCCTGTCACCACAATGCTTGATGACCATTGTCATCACAATGCTCCAAGAACCCTGTCATCACAATGCTCCATGCCGTTGACATCACAATGCTCCATGGCCCTTGTAATTAGAATGCTCCATGCCCTTGTCATCACAATGCTCCAGAACACTTGTGATCATAATACGCCTTTCCTGTGTCATCCCATTGCTCAATGACCCTTGTCATCAAAATATTCCTTGTCCTTTGTCATCACAGTGCTCCATGATACCTTTAATCAAAATTCTACATGACAACTGTCATCACAATGCAAGATGACCAATGTCATCACAAGGCCCCATGACACGTGTCATCACAATTCGCCTTGGCCCTGGACATCTCAATGCTGTATGAACCGTGTCATCACTAGGTTCCAGGACACTTGTCATCACAATGCTCCATGAACTCTGTTATCTCAATGTTCCATGGCCTTTGTATTCACAATGCTCCATTGTCCTGATAATCGCATTGCTCCATGAACACTTTCATCACAATGCTCCTTGACCACTGTCACCCTAATTCCCCATGACGTCTCGCCTCACTGTCTTCCAAGGCCACTCTCATCAAAATGCTCCATGATCTGTGTCAGCACAATATTGCATGACACTTGTCATCACAATGCTCCATGATGCCTGTCATCACAATGCTCCATGAATTTGTTATCACAATGCTCCAGGACCAGTTTCATCACAATACTCCATCCCCCTTTTCATCACAGTGCACAATGAAACCTTTCATTACAATGCTCCATGACACTTGTCATCACAATGCTCAACGGCCTTTATCGTCACAATGCTCCCAGGCACTTTTCATCACGATGTTCCATGAAAACTTACATCACTTTGCTCCACGACCATTGTCATCACAATAGTCCAAACCCTTGTCAACACAATGCTGCATAATCCCTGTCATCACAATTCTCCTTGACTGCTGTCATCACGATAATCCAGGACAATTTTCATAACAATGGTTCATTCCCCCAGTCATCTCAGTGCTCCATGATACCTTTCATCACAATTCCTAGATGATCAATGTCATCACAAGGCCCCATGACACCTGTCATCACAATTCGCTATGACCCTTGTCATCACAATACTCGATGAACCGTGTCATCACAGTGTTCCAGGGCACATGTCATCACAATGATCCATGACGACTTTCATCACAATGCTCCAATACACCTGTCATCACAATGCTCCATGGCCCCTGTTATCATATTGCTCCATGATCACTTTCATCACAATGATCCATGACCAATGTCATCACCATTCCTAATGACGCCTGTCATCTCAATGCTCCATGGCACCTTCATCACAATGCTCTATGAACCCATTCATCACAATGTTCCCTGTCCTTTTCATCACAATGCTCCATGCGCTTGTCATCAAAATGCTCCAGAACTCTTGTCATCATAATGCTCCATGCCAGTCTCATCAAAATGCCCCATGACACTTGTCATCACAATGCTCCACGTCATTTGTCATCACAATGCTCCATGACCCTTGTCATAACAATGGTCCATGGCCTTGTCATCACAATGTTCCATGGCCTCTGACATCACTATGCTCTATGGTTTTTCTCATCACAATGCTCTTTGACCCCTGTCACCACAATGCTTGATGACCATTGTCATCACAATGCTCCAAGAACCCTGTCATCACAATGCTCCATGCCGTTGACATCACAATGCTCCATGGCCCTTGTAATTAGAATGCTCCATGCCCTTGTCATCACAATGCTCCAGAACACTTGTGATCATAATACGCCTTTCCTGTGTCATCCCATTGCTCAATGACCCTTGTCATCAAAATATTCCTTGTCCTTTGTCATCACAGTGCTCCATGATACCTTTAATCAAAATTCTACATGACAACTGTCATCACAATGCAAGATGACCAATGTCATCACAAGGCCCCATGACACGTGTCATCACAATTCGCCTTGGCCCTGGACATCTCAATGCTGTATGAACCGTGTCATCACTAGGTTCCAGGACACTTGTCATCACAATGCTCCATGAACTCTGTTATCTCAATGTTCCATGGCCTTTGTATTCACAATGCTCCATTGTCCTGATAATCGCATTGCTCCATGAACACTTTCATCACAATGCTCCTTGACCACTGTCACCCTAATTCCCCATGACGTCTCGCCTCACTGTCTTCCAAGGCCACTCTCATCAAAATGCTCCATGATCTGTGTCAGCACAATATTGCATGACACTTGTCATCACAATGCTCCATGATGCCTGTCATCACAATGCTCCATGAATTTGTTATCACAATGCTCCAGGACCAGTTTCATCACAATACTCCATCCCCCTTTTCATCACAGTGCACAATGAAACCTTTCATTACAATGCTCCATGACACTTGTCATCACAATGCTCAACGGCCTTTATCGTCACAATGCTCCCAGGCACTTTTCATCACGATGTTCCATGAAAACTTACATCACTTTGCTCCACGACCATTGTCATCACAATAGTCCATACCCTTGTCAACACAATGCTGCATAATCCCTGTCATCACAATTCTCCTTGACTGCTGTCATCACGATAATCCAGGACAATTTTCATAACAATGGTTCATTCCCCCAGTCATCTCAGTGCTCCATGATACCTTTCATCACAATTCCTAGATGATCAATGTCATCACAAGGCCCCATGACACCTGTCATCACAATTCGCTATGACCCTTGTCATCACAATACTCGATGAACCGTGTCATCACAGTGTTCCAGGGCACATGTCATCACAATGATCCATGACGACTTTCATCACAATGCTCCAATACACCTGTCATCACAATGCTCCATGGCCCCTGTTATCATATTGCTCCATGATCACTTTCATCACAATGATCCATGACCAATGTCACCACCATTCCTAATGACGCCTGTCATCTCAATGCTCCATGGCACCTTCATCACAATGCTCCATGAACCCATTCATCACAATGTTCCCTGTCCTTTTCATCACAATGTTCCATGGGCCCTGTCATCACAATGCTCCATGCGCTTGTCATCAAAATGCTCCAGAACTCTTGTCATCATAATGCTCCATGCCAGTCTCATCAAAATGCCCCATGACACTTGTCATCACAATGCTCCACGTCATTTGTCATCACAATGCTCCATGACCCTTGTCATAACAATGGTCCATGGCCTTGTCATCACAATGTTCCATGGCCTCTGACATCACTATGCTCTATGGTTTTTCTCATCACAATGCTCTTTGACCCCTGTCACCACAATGCTTGATGACCATTGTCATCACAATGCTCCAAGAACCCTGTCATCACAATGCTCCATGCCGTTGACATCACAATGCTCCATGGCCCTTGTAATTAGAATGCTCCATGCCCTTGTCATCACAATGCTCCAGAACACTTGTGATCATAATACGCCTTTCCTGTGTCATCCCATTGCTCAATGACCCTTGTCATCAAAATATTCCTTGTCCTTTGTCATCACAGTGCTCCATGATACCTTTAATCAAAATTCTACATGACAACTGTCATCACAGTGCAAGATGACCAATGTCATCACAAGGCCCCATGACACGTGTCATCACAATTCGCCTTGGCCCTGGACATCTCAATGCTGTATGAACCGTGTCATCGCTAGGTTCCAGGACACTTGTCATCACAATGCTCCATGAACTCTGTTATCTCAATGTTCCATGGCCTTTGTATTCACAATGCTCCATTGTCCTGATAATCGCATTGCTCCATGAACACTTTCATCACAATGCTCCTTGACCACTGTCACCCTAATTCCCCATGACGTCTCGCCTCACTGTCTTCCAAGGCCACTCTCATCAAAATGCTCCATGATCTGTGTCAGCACAATATTGCATGACACTTGTCATCACAATGCTCCATGATGCCTGTCATCACAATGCTCCATGAATTTGTTATCACAATGCTCCAGGACCAGTTTCATCACAATACTCCATCCCCCTTTTCATCACAGTGCACAATGAAACCTTTCATTACAATGCTCCATGACACTTGTCATCACAATGCTCAACGGCCTTTATCGTCACAATGCTCCCAGGCACTTTTCATCACGATGTTCCATGAAAACTTACATCACTTTGCTCCACGACCATTGTCATCACAATAGTCCATACCCTTGTCAACACAATGCTGCATAATCCCTGTCATCACAATTCTCCTTGACTGCTGTCATCACGATAATCCAGGACAATTTTCATAACAATGGTTCATTCCCCCAGTCATCTCAGTGCTCCATGATACCTTTCATCACAATTCCTAGATGATCAATGTCATCACAAGGCCCCATGACACCTGTCATCACAATTCGCTATGACCCTTGTCATCACAATACTCGATGAACCGTGTCATCACAGTGTTCCAGGGCACATGTCATCACAATGATCCATGACGACTTTCATCACAATGCTCCAATACACCTGTCATCACAATGCTCCATGGCCCCTGTTATCATATTGCTCCATGATCACTTTCATCACAATGATCCATGACCAATGTCATCACCATTCCTAATGACGCCTGTCATCTCAATGCTCCATGGCACCTTCATCACAATGCTCTATGAACCCATTCATCACAATGTTCCCTGTCCTTTTCATCACAATGCTCCATGCGCTTGTCATCAAAATGCTCCAGAACTCTTGTCATCATAATGCTCCATGCCAGTCTCATCAAAATGCCCCATGACACTTGTCATCACAATGCTCCACGTCATTTGTCATCACAATGCTCCATGACCCTTGTCATAACAATGGTCCATGGCCTTGTCATCACAATGTTCCATGGCCTCTGACATCACTATGCTCTATGGTTTTTCTCATCACAATGCTCTTTGACCCCTGTCACCACAATGCTTGATGACCATTGTCATCACAATGCTCCAAGAACCCTGTCATCACAATGCTCCATGCCGTTGACATCACAATGCTCCATGGCCCTTGTAATTAGAATGCTCCATGCCCTTGTCATCACAATGCTCCAGAACACTTGTGATCATAATACGCCTTTCCTGTGTCATCCCATTGCTCAATGACCCTTGTCATCAAAATATTCCTTGTCCTTTGTCATCACAGTGCTCCATGATACCTTTAATCAAAATTCTACATGACAACTGTCATCACAATGCAAGATGACCAATGTCATCACAAGGCCCCATGACACGTGTCATCACAATTCGCCTTGGCCCTGGACATCTCAATGCTGTATGAACCGTGTCATCACTAGGTTCCAGGACACTTGTCATCACAATGCTCCATGAACTCTGTTATCTCAATGTTCCATGGCCTTTGTATTCACAATGCTCCATTGTCCTGATAATCGCATTGCTCCATGAACACTTTCATCACAATGCTCCTTGACCACTGTCACCCTAATTCCCCATGACGTCTCGCCTCACTGTCTTCCAAGGCCACTCTCATCAAAATGCTCCATGATCTGTGTCAGCACAATATTGCATGACACTTGTCATCACAATGCTCCATGATGCCTGTCATCACAATGCTCCATGAATTTGTTATCACAATGCTCCAGGACCAGTTTCATCACAATACTCCATCCCCCTTTTCATCACAGTGCACAATGAAACCTTTCATTACAATGCTCCATGACACTTGTCATCACAATGCTCAACGGCCTTTATCGTCACAATGCTCCCAGGCACTTTTCATCACGATGTTCCATGAAAACTTACATCACTTTGCTCCACGACCATTGTCATCACAATAGTCCATACCCTTGTCAACACAATGCTGCATAATCCCTGTCATCACAATTCTCCTTGACTGCTGTCATCACGATAATCCAGGACAATTTTCATAACAATGGTTCATTCCCCCAGTCATCTCAGTGCTCCATGATACCTTTCATCACAATTCCTAGATGATCAATGTCATCACAAGGCCCCATGACACCTGTCATCACAATTCGCTATGACCCTTGTCATCACAATACTCGATGAACCGTGTCATCACAGTGTTCCAGGGCACATGTCATCACAATGATCCATGACGACTTTCATCACAATGCTCCAATACACCTGTCATCACAATGCTCCATGGCCCCTGTTATCATATTGCTCCATGATCACTTTCATCACAATGATCCATGACCAATGTCATCACCATTCCTAATGACGCCTGTCATCTCAATGCTCCATGGCACCTTCATCACAATGCTCCATGAACCCATTCATCACAATGTTCCCTGTCCTTTTCATCACAATGTTCCATGGGCCCTGTCATCACAATGCTCCATGCGCTTGTCATCAAAATGCTCCAGAACTCTTGTCATCATAATGCTCCATGCCAGTCTCATCAAAATGCCCCATGACACTTGTCATCACAATGCTCCACGTCATTTGTCATCACAATGCTCCATGACCCTTGTCATAACAATGGTCCATGGCCTTGTCATCACAATGTTCCATGGCCTCTGACATCACTATGCTCTATGGTTTTTCTCATCACAATGCTCTTTGACCCCTGTCACCACAATGCTTGATGACCATTGTCATCACAATGCTCCAAGAACCCTGTCATCACAATGCTCCATGCCGTTGACATCACAATGCTCCATGGCCCTTGTAATTAGAATGCTCCATGCCCTTGTCATCACAATGCTCCAGAACACTTGTGATCATAATACGCCTTTCCTGTGTCATCCCATTGCTCAATGACCCTTGTCATCAAAATATTCCTTGTCCTTTGTCATCACAGTGCTCCATGATACCTTTAATCAAAATTCTACATGACAACTGTCATCACAGTGCAAGATGACCAATGTCATCACAAGGCCCCATGACACGTGTCATCACAATTCGCCTTGGCCCTGGACATCTCAATGCTGTATGAACCGTGTCATCGCTAGGTTCCAGGACACTTGTCATCACAATGCTCCATGAACTCTGTTATCTCAATGTTCCATGGCCTTTGTATTCACAATGCTCCATTGTCCTGATAATCGCATTGCTCCATGAACACTTTCATCACAATGCTCCTTGACCACTGTCACCCTAATTCCCCATGACGTCTCGCCTCACTGTCTTCCAAGGCCACTCTCATCAAAATGCTCCATGATCTGTGTCAGCACAATATTACATGACACTTGTCATCACAATGCTCCATGATGCCTGTCATCACAATGCTCCATGAATTTGTTATCACAATGCTCCAGGACCAGTTTCATCACAATACTCCATCCCCCTTTTCATCACAGTGCACAATGAAACCTTTCATTACAATGCTCCATGACACTTGTCATCACAATGCTCAACGGCCTTTATCGTCACAATGCTCCCAGGCACTTTTCATCACGATGTTCCATGAAAACTTACATCACTTTGCTCCACGACCATTGTCATCACAATAGTCCATACCCTTGTCAACACAATGCTGCATAATCCCTGTCATCACAATTCTCCTTGACTGCTGTCATCACGATAATCCAGGACAATTTTCATAACAATGGTTCATTCCCCCAGTCATCTCAGTGCTCCATGATACCTTTCATCACAATTCCTAGATGATCAATGTCATCACAAGGCCCCATGACACCTGTCATCACAATTCGCTATGACCCTTGTCATCACAATACTCGATGAACCGTGTCATCACAGTGTTCCAGGGCACATGTCATCACAATGATCCATGACGACTTTCATCACAATGCTCCAATACACCTGTCATCACAATGCTCCATGGCCCCTGTTATCATATTGCTCCATGATCACTTTCATCACAATGATCCATGACCAATGTCATCACCATTCCTAATGACGCCTGTCATCTCAATGCTCCATGGCACCTTCATCACAATGCTCCATGAACCCATTCATCACAATGTTCCCTGTCCTTTTCATCACAATGCTCCATGCGCTTGTCATCAAAATGCTCCAGAACTCTTGTCATCATAATGCTCCATGCCAGTCTCATCAAAATGCCCCATGACACTTGTCATCACAATGCTCCACGTCATTTGTCATCACAATGCTCCATGACCCTTGTCATAACAATGGTCCATGGCCTTGTCATCACAATGTTCCATGGCCTCTGACATCACTATGCTCTATGGTTTTTCTCATCACAATGCTCTTTGACCCCTGTCACCACAATGCTTGATGACCATTGTCATCACAATGCTCCAAGAACCCTGTCATCACAATGCTCCATGCCGTTGACATCACAATGCTCCATGGCCCTTGTAATTAGAATGCTCCATGCCCTTGTCATCACAATGCTCCAGAACACTTGTGATCATAATACGCCTTTCCTGTGTCATCCCATTGCTCAATGACCCTTGTCATCAAAATATTCCTTGTCCTTTGTCATCACAGTGCTCCATGATACCTTTAATCAAAATTCTACATGACAACTGTCATCACAATGCAAGATGACCAATGTCATCACAAGGCCCCATGACACGTGTCATCACAATTCGCCTTGGCCCTGGACATCTCAATGCTGTATGAACCGTGTCATCACTAGGTTCCAGGACACTTGTCATCACAATGCTCCATGAACTCTGTTATCTCAATGTTCCATGGCCTTTGTATTCACAATGCTCCATTGTCCTGATAATCGCATTGCTCCATGAACACTTTCATCACAATGCTCCTTGACCACTGTCACCCTAATTCCCCATGACGTCTCGCCTCACTGTCTTCCAAGGCCACTCTCATCAAAATGCTCCATGATCTGTGTCAGCACAATATTGCATGACACTTGTCATCACAATGCTCCATGATGCCTGTCATCACAATGCTCCATGAATTTGTTATCACAATGCTCCAGGACCAGTTTCATCACAATACTCCATCCCCCTTTTCATCACAGTGCACAATGAAACCTTTCATTACAATGCTCCATGACACTTGTCATCACAATGCTCAACGGCCTTTATCGTCACAATGCTCCCAGGCACTTTTCATCACGATGTTCCATGAAAACTTACATCACTTTGCTCCACGACCATTGTCATCACAATAGTCCATACCCTTGTCAACACAATGCTGCATAATCCCTGTCATCACAATTCTCCTTGACTGCTGTCATCACGATAATCCAGGACAATTTTCATAACAATGGTTCATTCCCCCAGTCATCTCAGTGCTCCATGATACCTTTCATCACAATTCCTAGATGATCAATGTCATCACAAGGCCCCATGACACCTGTCATCACAATTCGCTATGACCCTTGTCATCACAATACTCGATGAACCGTGTCATCACAGTGTTCCAGGGCACATGTCATCACAATGATCCATGACGACTTTCATCACAATGCTCCAATACACCTGTCATCACAATGCTCCATGGCCCCTGTTATCATATTGCTCCATGATCACTTTCATCACAATGATCCATGACCAATGTCATCACCATTCCTAATGACGCCTGTCATCTCAATGCTCCATGGCACCTTCATCACAATGCTCCATGAACCCATTCATCACAATGTTCCCTGTCCTTTTCATCACAATGCTCCATGCGCTTGTCATCAAAATGCTCCAGAACTCTTGTCATCATAATGCTCCATGCCAGTCTCATCAAAATGCCCCATGACACTTGTCATCACAATGCTCCACGTCATTTGTCATCACAATGCTCCATGACCCTTGTCATAACAATGGTCCATGGCCTTGTCATCACAATGTTCCATGGCCTCTGACATCACTATGCTCTATGGTTTTTCTCATCACAATGCTCTTTGACCCCTGTCACCACAATGCTTGATGACCATTGTCATCACAATGCTCCAAGAACCCTGTCATCACAATGCTCCATGCCGTTGACATCACAATGCTCCATGGCCCTTGTAATTAGAATGCTCCATGCCCTTGTCATCACAATGCTCCAGAACACTTGTGATCATAATACGCCTTTCCTGTGTCATCCCATTGCTCAATGACCCTTGTCATCAAAATATTCCTTGTCCTTTGTCATCACAGTGCTCCATGATACCTTTAATCAAAATTCTACATGACAACTGTCATCACAATGCAAGATGACCAATGTCATCACAAGGCCCCATGACACGTGTCATCACAATTCGCCTTGGCCCTGGACATCTCAATGCTGTATGAACCGTGTCATCACTAGGTTCCAGGACACTTGTCATCACAATGCTCCATGAACTCTGTTATCTCAATGTTCCATGGCCTTTGTATTCACAATGCTCCATTGTCCTGATAATCGCATTGCTCCATGAACACTTTCATCACAATGCTCCTTGACCACTGTCACCCTAATTCCCCATGACGTCTCGCCTCACTGTCTTCCAAGGCCACTCTCATCAAAATGCTCCATGATCTGTGTCAGCACAATATTGCATGACACTTGTCATCACAATGCTCCATGATGCCTGTCATCACAATGCTCCATGAATTTGTTATCACAATGCTCCAGGACCAGTTTCATCACAATACTCCATCCCCCTTTTCATCACAGTGCACAATGAAACCTTTCATTACAATGCTCCATGACACTTGTCATCACAATGCTCAACGGCCTTTATCGTCACAATGCTCCCAGGCACTTTTCATCACGATGTTCCATGAAAACTTACATCACTTTGCTCCACGACCATTGTCATCACAATAGTCCATACCCTTGTCAACACAATGCTGCATAATCCCTGTCATCACAATTCTCCTTGACTGCTGTCATCACGATAATCCAGGACAATTTTCATAACAATGGTTCATTCCCCCAGTCATCTCAGTGCTCCATGATACCTTTCATCACAATTCCTAGATGATCAATGTCATCACAAGGCCCCATGACACCTGTCATCACAATTCGCTATGACCCTTGTCATCACAATACTCGATGAACCGTGTCATCACAGTGTTCCAGGGCACATGTCATCACAATGATCCATGACGACTTTCATCACAATGCTCCAATACACCTGTCATCACAATGCTCCATGGCCCCTGTTATCATATTGCTCCATGATCACTTTCATCACAATGATCCATGACCAATGTCATCACCATTCCTAATGACGCCTGTCATCTCAATGCTCCATGGCACCTTCATCACAATGCTCCATGAACCCATTCATCACAATGTTCCCTGTCCTTTTCATCACAATGTTCCATGGGCCCTGTCATCACAATGCTCCATGCGCTTGTCATCAAAATGCTCCAGAACTCTTGTCATCATAATGCTCGATGCCAGTGTCATCAAAATGCCCCATGACACTTGTCATCACAATGCTCCACGTCATTTGTCATCACAATGCTCCATGACCCTTGTCATAACAATGGTCCATGGCCTTGTCATCACAATGTTCCATGGCCTCTGACATCACTATGCTCTATGGTTTTTCTCATCACAATGCTCTTTGACCCCTGTCACCACAATGCTTGATGACCATTGTCATCACAATGCTCCAAGAACCCTGTCATCACAATGCTCCATGCCGTTGACATCACAATGCTCCATGGCCCTTGTAATTAGAATGCTCCATGCCCTTGTCATCACAATGCTCCAGAACACTTGTGATCATAATACGCCTTTCCTGTGTCATCCCATTGCTCAATGACCCTTGTCATCAAAATATTCCTTGTCCTTTGTCATCACAGTGCTCCATGATACCTTTAATCAAAATTCTACATGACAACTGTCATCACAATGCAAGATGACCAATGTCATCACAAGGCCCCATGACACGTGTCATCACAATTCGCCTTGGCCCTGGACATCTCAATGCTGTATGAACCGTGTCATCACTAGGTTCCAGGACACTTGTCATCACAATGCTCCATGAACTCTGTTATCTCAATGTTCCATGGCCTTTGTATTCACAATGCTCCATTGTCCTGATAATCGCATTGCTCCATGAACACTTTCATCACAATGCTCCTTGTCCACTGTCACCCTAATTCCCCATGACGTCTCGCCTCACTGTCTTCCAAGGCCACTCTCATCAAAATGCTCCATGATCTGTGTCAGCACAATATTGCATGACACTTGTCATCACAATGCTCCATGATGCCTGTCATCACAATGCTCCATGAATTTGTTATCACAATGCTCCAGGACCAGTTTCATCACAATACTCCATCCCCCTTTTCATCACAGTGCACAATGAAACCTTTCATTACAATGCTCCATGACACTTGTCATCACAATGCTCAACGGCCTTTATCGTCACAATGCTCCCAGGCACTTTTCATCACGATGTTCCATGAAAACTTACATCACTTTGCTCCACGACCATTGTCATCACAATAGTCCATACCCTTATCAACACAATGCTGCATAATCCCTGTCATCACAATTCTCCTTGACTGCTGTCATCACGATAATCCAGGACAATTTTCATAACAATGGTTCATTCCCCCAGTCATCTCAGTGCTCCATGATACCTTTCATCACAATTCCTAGATGATCAATGTCATCACAAGGCCCCATGACACCTGTCATCACAATTCGCTATGACCCTTGTCATCACAATACTCGATGAACCGTGTCATCACAGTGTTCCAGGGCACATGTCATCACAATGATCCATGACGACTTTCATCACAATGCTCCAATACACCTGTCATCACAATGCTCCATGGCCCCTGTTATCATATTGCTCCATGATCACTTTCATCACAATGATCCATGACCAATGTCATCACCATTCCTAATGACGCCTGTCATCTCAATGCTCCATGGCACCTTCATGACAATGCTCCATGAACCCATTCATCACAATGTTCCCTGTCCTTTTCATCACAATGTTCCATGGGCCCTGTCATCACAATGCTCCATGCGCTTGTCATCAAAATGCTCCAGAACTCTTGTCATCATAATGCTCCATGCCAGTCTCATCAAAATGCCCCATGACACTTGTCATCACAATGCTCCACGTCATTTGTCATCACAATGCTCCATGACCCTTGTCATAACAATGGTCCATGGCCTTGTCATCACAATGTTCCATGGCCTCTGACATCACTATGCTCTATGGTTTTTCTCATCACAATGCTCTTTGACCCCTGTCACCACAATGCTTGATGACCATTGTCATCACAATGCTCCAAGAACCCTGTCATCACAATGCTCCATGCCGTTGACATCACAATGCTCCATGGCCCTTGTAATTAGAATGCTCCATGCCCTTGTCATCACAATGCTCCAGAACACTTGTGATCATAATACGCCTTTCCTGTGTCATCCCATTGCTCAATGACCCTTGTCATCAAAATATTCCTTGTCCTTTGTCATCACAGTGCTCCATGATACCTTTAATCAAAATTCTACATGACAACTGTCATCACAGTGCAAGATGACCAATGTCATCACAAGGCCCCATGTCACGTGTCATCACAATTCGCCTTGGCCCTGGACATCTCAATGCTGTATGAACCGTGTCATCGCTAGGTTCCAGGACACTTGTCATCACAATGCTCCATGAACTCTGTTATCTCAATGTTCCATGGCCTTTGTATTCACAATGCTCCATTGTCCTGATAATCGCATTGCTCCATGAACACTTTCATCACAATGCTCCTTGACCACTGTCACCCTAATTCCCCATGACGTCTCGCCTCACTGTCTTCCAAGGCCACTCTCATCAAAATGCTCCATGATCTGTGTCAGCACAATATTGCATGACACTTGTCATCACAATGCTCCATGATGCCTGTCATCACAATGCTCCATGAATTTGTTATCACAATGCTCCAGGACCAGGTTCATCACAATACTCCATCCCCCTTTTCATCACAGTGCACAATGAAACCTTTCATTACAATGCTCCATGACACTTGTCATCACAATGCTCAACGGCCTTTATCGTCACAATGCTCCCAGGCACTTTTCATCACGATGTTCCATGAAAACTTACATCACTTTGCTCCACGACCATTGTCATCACAATAGTCCATACCCTTGTCAACACAATGCTGCATAATCCCTGTCATCACAATTCTCCTTGACTGCTGTCATCACGATAATCCAGGACAATTTTCATAACAATGGTTCATTCCCCCAGTCATCTCAGTGCTCCATGATACCTTTCATCACAATTCCTAGATGATCAATGTCATCACAAGGCCCCATGACACCTGTCATCACAATTCGCTATGACCCTTGTCATCACAATACTCGATGAACCGTGTCATCACAGTGTTCCAGGGCACATGTCATCACAATGATCCATGACGACTTTCATCACAATGCTCCAATACACCTGTCATCACAATGCTCCATGGCCCCTGTTATCATATTGCTCCATGATCACTTTCATCACAATGATCCATGACCAATGTCATCACCATTCCTAATGACGCCTGTCATCTCAATGCTCCATGGCACCTTCATCACAATGCTCCATGAACCCATTCATCACAATGTTCCCTGTCCTTTTCATCACAATGTTCCATGGGCCCTGTCATCACAATGCTCCATGCGCTTGTCATCAAAATGCTCCAGAACTCTTGTCATCATAATGCTCCATGCCAGTGTCATCAAAATGCCCCATGACACTTGTCATCACAATGCTCCACGTCATTTGTCATCACAATGCTCCATGACCCTTGTCATAACAATGGTCCATGGCCTTGTCATCACAATGTTCCATGGCCTCTGACATCACTATGCTCTATGGTTTTTCTCATCACAATGCTCTTTGACCCCTGTCACCACAATGCTTGATGACCATTGTCATCACAATGCTCCAAGAACCCTGTCATCACAATGCTCCATGCCGTTGACATCACAATGCTCCATGGCCCTTGTAATTAGAATGCTCCATGCCCTTGTCATCACAATGCTCCAGAACACTTGTGATCATAATACGCCTTTCCTGTGTCATCCCATTGCTCAATGACCCTTGTCATCAAAATATTCCTTGTCCTTTGTCATCACAGTGCTCCATGATACCTTTAATCAAAATTCTACATGACAACTGTCATCACAATGCAAGATGACCAATGTCATCACAAGGCCCCATGTCACGTGTCATCACAATTCGCCTTGGCCCTGGACATCTCAATGCTGTATGAACCGTGTCATCACTAGGTTCCAGGACACTTGTCATCACAATGCTCCATGAACTCTGTTATCTCAATGTTCCATGGCCTTTGTATTCACAATGCTCCATTGTCCTGATAATCGCATTGCTCCATGAACACTTTCATCACAATGCTCCTTGACCACTGTCACCCTAATTCCCCATGACGTCTCGCCTCACTGTCTTCCAAGGCCACTCTCATCAAAATGCTCCATGATCTGTGTCAGCACAATATTGCATGACACTTGTCATCACAATGCTCCATGATGCCTGTCATCACAATGCTCCATGAATTTGTTATCACAATGCTCCAGGACCAGGTTCATCACAATACTCCATCCCCCTTTTCATCACAGTGCACAATGAAACCTTTCATTACAATGCTCCATGACACTTGTCATCACAATGCTCAACGGCCTTTATCGTCACAATGCTCCCAGGCACTTTTCATCACGATGTTCCATGAAAACTTACATCACTTTGCTCCACGACCATTGTCATCACAATAGTCCATACCCTTGTCAACACAATGCTGCATAATCCCTGTCATCACAATTCTCCTTGACTGCTGTCATCACGATAATCCAGGACAATTTTCATAACAATGGTTCATTCCCCCAGTCATCTCAGTGCTCCATGATACCTTTCATCACAATTCCTAGATGATCAATGTCATCACAAGGCCCCATGACACCTGTCATCACAATTCGCTATGACCCTTGTCATCACAATACTCGATGAACCGTGTCATCACAGTGTTCCAGGGCACATGTCATCACAATGATCCATGACGACTTTCATCACAATGCTCCAATACACCTGTCATCACAATGCTCCATGGCCCCTGTTATCATATTGCTCCATGATCACTTTCATCACAATGATCCATGACCAATGTCATCACCATTCCTAATGACGCCTGTCATCTCAATGCTCCATGGCACCTTCATCACAATGCTCCATGAACCCATTCATCACAATGTTCCCTGTCCTTTTCATCACAATGTTCCATGGGCCCTGTCATCACAATGCTCCATGCGCTTGTCATCAAAATGCTCCAGAACTCTTGTCATCATAATGCTCCATGCCAGTGTCATCAAAATGCCCCATGACACTTGTCATCACAATGCTCCACGTCATTTGTCATCACAATGCTCCATGACCCTTGTCATAACAATGGTCCATGGCCTTGTCATCACAATGTTCCATGGCCTCTGACATCACTATGCTCTATGGTTTTTCTCATCACAATGCTCTTTGACCCCTGTCACCACAATGCTTGATGACCATTGTCATCACAATGCTCCAAGAACCCTGTCATCACAATGCTCCATGCCGTTGACATCACAATGCTCCATGGCCCTTGTAATTAGAATGCTCCATGCCCTTGTCATCACAATGCTCCAGAACACTTGTGATCATAATACGCCTTTCCTGTGTCATCCCATTGCTCAATGACCCTTGTCATCAAAATATTCCTTGTCCTTTGTCATCACAGTGCTCCATGATACCTTTAATCAAAATTCTACATGACAACTGTCATCACAGTGCAAGATGACCAATGTCATCACAAGGCCCCATGACACGTGTCATCACAATTCGCCTTGGCCCTGGACATCTCAATGCTGTATGAACCGTGTCATCGCTAGGTTCCAGGACACTTGTCATCACAATGCTCCATGAACTCTGTTATCTCAATGTTCCATGGCCTTTGTATTCACAATGCTCCATTGTCCTGATAATCGCATTGCTCCATGAACACTTTCATCACAATGCTCCTTGACCACTGTCACCCTAATTCCCCATGACGTCTCGCCTCACTGTCTTCCAAGGCCACTCTCATCAAAATGCTCCATGATCTGTGTCAGCACAATATTGCATGACACTTGTCATCACAATGCTCCATGATGCCTGTCATCACAATGCTCCATGAATTTGTTATCACAATGCTCCAGGACCAGTTTCATCACAATACTCCATCCCCCTTTTCATCACAGTGCACAATGAAACCTTTCATTACAATGCTCCATGACACTTGTCATCACAATGCTCAACGGCCTTTATCGTCACAATGCTCCCAGGCACTTTTCATCACGATGTTCCATGAAAACTTACATCACTTTGCTCCACGACCATTGTCATCACAATAGTCCATACCCTTATCAACACAATGCTGCATAATCCCTGTCATCACAATTCTCCTTGACTGCTGTCATCACGATAATCCAGGACAATTTTCATAACAATGGTTCATTCCCCCAGTCATCTCAGTGCTCCATGATACCTTTCATCACAATTCCTAGATGATCAATGTCATCACAAGGCCCCATGACACCTGTCATCACAATTCGCTATGACCCTTGTCATCACAATACTCGATGAACCGTGTCATCACAGTGTTCCAGGGCACATGTCATCACAATGATCCATGACGACTTTCATCACAATGCTCCAATACACCTGTCATCACAATGCTCCATGGCCCCTGTTATCATATTGCTCCATGATCACTTTCATCACAATGATCCATGACCAATGTCACCACCATTCCTAATGACGCCTGTCATCTCAATGCTCCATGGCACCTTCATCACAATGCTCCATGAACCCATTCATCACAATGTTCCCTGTCCTTTTCATCACAATGTTCCATGGGCCCTGTCATCACAATGCTCCATGCGCTTGTCATCAAAATGCTCCAGAACTCTTGTCATCATAATGCTCCATGCCAGTGTCATCAAAATGCCCCATGACACTTGTCATCACAATGCTCCACGTCATTTGTCATCACAATGCTCCATGACCCTTGTCATAACAATGGTCCATGGCCTTGTCATCACAATGTTCCATGGCCTCTGACATCACTATGCTCTATGGTTTTTCTCATCACAATGCTCTTTGACCCCTGTCACCACAATGCTTGATGACCATTGTCATCACAATGCTCCAAGAACCCTGTCATCACAATGCTCCATGCCGTTGACATCACAATGCTCCATGGCCCTTGTAATTAGAATGCTCCATGCCCTTGTCATCACAATGCTCCAGAACACTTGTGATCATAATACGCCTTTCCTGTGTCATCCCATTGCTCAATGACCCTTGTCATCAAAATATTCCTTGTCCTTTGTCATCACAGTGCTCCATGATACCTTTAATCAAAATTCTACATGACAACTGTCATCACAATGCAAGATGACCAATGTCATCACAAGGCCCCATGACACGTGTCATCACAATTCGCCTTGGCCCTGGACATCTCAATGCTGTATGAACCGTGTCATCGCTAGGTTCCAGGACACTTGTCATCACAATGCTCCATGAACTCTGTTATCTCAATGTTCCATGGCCTTTGTATTCACAATGCTCCATTGTCCTGATAATCGCATTGCTCCATGAACACTTTCATCACAATGCTCCTTGACCACTGTCACCCTAATTCCCCATGACGTCTCGCCTCACTGTCTTCCAAGGCCACTCTCATCAAAATGCTCCATGATCTGTGTCAGCACAATATTGCATGACACTTGTCATCACAATGCTCCATGATGCCTGTCATCACAATGCTCCATGAATTTGTTATCACAATGCTCCAGGACCAGTTTCATCACAATACTCCATCCCCCTTTTCATCACAGTGCACAATGAAACCTTTCATTACAATGCTCCATGACACTTGTCATCACAATGCTCAACGGCCTTTATCGTCACAATGCTCCCAGGCACTTTTCATCACGATGTTCCATGAAAACTTACATCACTTTGCTCCACGACCATTGTCATCACAATAGTCCATACCCTTATCAACACAATGCTGCATAATCCCTGTCATCACAATTCTCCTTGACTGCTGTCATCACGATAATCCAGGACAATTTTCATAACAATGGTTCATTCCCCCAGTCATCTCAGTGCTCCATGATACCTTTCATCACAATTCCTAGATGATCAATGTCATCACAAGGCCCCATGACACCTGTCATCACAATTCGCTATGACCCTTGTCATCACAATACTCGATGAACCGTGTCATCACAGTGTTCCAGGGCACATGTCATCACAATGATCCATGACGACTTTCATCACAATGCTCCAATACACCTGTCATCACAATGCTCCATGGCCCCTGTTATCATATTGCTCCATGATCACTTTCATCACAATGATCCATGACCAATGTCACCACCATTCCTAATGACGCCTGTCATCTCAATGCTCCATGGCACCTTCATCACAATGCTCCATGAACCCATTCATCACAATGTTCCCTGTCCTTTTCATCACAATGTTCCATGGGCCCTGTCATCACAATGCTCCATGCGCTTGTCATCAAAATGCTCCAGAACTCTTGTCATCATAATGCTCCATGCCAGTGTCATCAAAATGCCCCATGACACTTGTCATCACAATGCTCCACGTCATTTGTCATCACAATGCTCCATGACCCTTGTCATAACAATGGTCCATGGCCTTGTCATCACAATGTTCCATGGCCTCTGACATCACTATGCTCTATGGTTTTTCTCATCACAATGCTCTTTGACCCCTGTCACCACAATGCTTGATGACCATTGTCATCACAATGCTCCAAGAACCCTGTCATCACAATGCTCCATGCCGTTGACATCACAATGCTCCATGGCCCTTGTAATTAGAATGCTCCATGCCCTTGTCATCACAATGCTCCAGAACACTTGTGATCATAATACGCCTTTCCTGTGTCATCCCATTGCTCAATGACCCTTGTCATCAAAATATTCCTTGTCCTTTGTCATCACAGTGCTCCATGATACCTTTAATCAAAATTCTACATGACAACTGTCATCACAGTGCAAGATGACCAATGTCATCACAAGGCCCCATGACACGTGTCATCACAATTCACCTTGGCCCTGGACATCTCAATGCTGTATGAACCGTGTCATCACTAGGTTCCAGGACACTTGTCATCACAATGCTCCATGAACTCTGTTATCTCAATGTTCCATGGCCTTTGTATTCACAATGCTCCATTGTCCTGATAATCGCATTGCTCCATGAACACTTTCATCACAATGCTCCTTGACCACTGTCACCCTAATTCCCCATGACGTCTCGCCTCACTGTCTTCCAAGGCCACTCTCATCAAAATGCTCCATGATCTGTGTCAGCACAATATTGCATGACACTTGTCATCACAATGCTCCATGATGCCTGTCATCACAATGCTCCATGAATTTGTTATCACAATGCTCCAGGACCAGTTTCATCACAATACTCCATCCCCCTTTTCATCACAGTGCACAATGAAACCTTTCATTACAATGCTCCATGACACTTGTCATCACAATGCTCAACGGCCTTTATCGTCACAATGCTCCCAGGCACTTTTCATCACGATGTTCCATGAAAACTTACATCACTTTGCTCCACGACCATTGTCATCACAATAGTCCATACCCTTGTCAACACAATGCTGCATAATCCCTGTCATCACAATTCTCCTTGACTGCTGTCATCACGATAATCCAGGACAATTTTCATAACAATGGTTCATTCCCCCAGTCATCTCAGTGCTCCATGATACCTTTCATCACAATTCCTAGATGATCAATGTCATCACAAGGCCCCATGACACCTGTCATCACAATTCGCTATGACCCTTGTCATCACAATACTCGATGAACCGTGTCATCACAGTGTTCCAGGGCACATGTCATCACAATGATCCATGACGACTTTCATCACAATGCTCCAATACACCTGTCATCACAATGCTCCATGGCCCCTGTTATCATATTGCTCCATGATCACTTTCATCACAATGATCCATGACCAATGTCATCACCATTCCTAATGACGCCTGTCATCTCAATGCTCCATGGCACCTTCATCACAATGCTCCATGAACCCATTCATCACAATGTTCCCTGTCCTTTTCATCACAATGCTCCATGCGCTTGTCATCAAAATGCTCCAGAACTCTTGTCATCATAATGCTCCATGCCAGTCTCATCAAAATGCCCCATGACACTTGTCATCACAATGCTCCACGTCATTTGTCATCACAATGCTCCATGACCCTTGTCATAACAATGGTCCATGGCCTTGTCATCACAATGTTCCATGGCCTCTGACATCACTATGCTCTATGGTTTTTCTCATCACAATGCTCTTTGACCCCTGTCACCACAATGCTTGATGACCATTGTCATCACAATGCTCCAAGAACCCTGTCATCACAATGCTCCATGCCGTTGACATCACAATGCTCCATGGCCCTTGTAATTAGAATGCTCCATGCCCTTGTCATCACAATGCTCCAGAACACTTGTGATCATAATACGCCTTTCCTGTGTCATCCCATTGCTCAATGACCCTTGTCATCAAAATATTCCTTGTCCTTTGTCATCACAGTGCTCCATGATACCTTTAATCAAAATTCTACATGACAACTGTCATCACAATGCAAGATGACCAATGTCATCACAAGGCCCCATGACACGTGTCATCACAATTCGCCTTGGCCCTGGACATCTCAATGCTGTATGAACCGTGTCATCGCTAGGTTCCAGGACACTTGTCATCACAATGCTCCATGAACTCTGTTATCTCAATGTTCCATGGCCTTTGTATTCACAATGCTCCATTGTCCTGATAATCGCATTGCTCCATGAACACTTTCATCACAATGCTCCTTGACCACTGTCACCCTAATTCCCCATGACGTCTCGCCTCACTGTCTTCCAAGGCCACTCTCATCAAAATGCTCCATGATCTGTGTCAGCACAATATTGCATGACACTTGTCATCACAATGCTCCATGATGCCTGTCATCACAATGCTCCATGAATTTGTTATCACAATGCTCCAGGACCAGTTTCATCACAATACTCCATCCCCCTTTTCATCACAGTGCACAATGAAACCTTTCATTACAATGCTCCATGACACTTGTCATCACAATGCTCAACGGCCTTTATCGTCACAATGCTCCCAGGCACTTTTCATCACGATGTTCCATGAAAACTTACATCACTTTGCTCCACGACCATTGTCATCACAATAGTCCATACCCTTGTCAACACAATGCTGCATAATCCCTGTCATCACAATTCTCCTTGACTGCTGTCATCACGATAATCCAGGACAATTTTCATAACAATGGTTCATTCCCCCAGTCATCTCAGTGCTCCATGATACCTTTCATCACAATTCCTAGATGATCAATGTCATCACAAGGCCCCATGACACCTGTCATCACAATTCGCTATGACCCTTGTCATCACAATACTCGATGAACCGTGTCATCACAGTGTTCCAGGGCACATGTCATCACAATGATCCATGACGACTTTCATCACAATGCTCCAATACACCTGTCATCACAATGCTCCATGGCCCCTGTTATCATATTGCTCCATGATCACTTTCATCACAATGATCCATGACCAATGTCACCACCATTCCTAATGACGCCTGTCATCTCAATGCTCCATGGCACCTTCATCACAATGCTCCATGAACCCATTCATCACAATGTTCCCTGTCCTTTTCATCACAATGTTCCATGGGCCCTGTCATCACAATGCTCCATGCGCTTGTCATCAAAATGCTCCAGAACTCTTGTCATCATAATGCTCCATGCCAGTCTCATCAAAATGCCCCATGACACTTGTCATCACAATGCTCCACGTCATTTGTCATCACAATGCTCCATGACCCTTGTCATAACAATGGTCCATGGCCTTGTCATCACAATGTTCCATGGCCTCTGACATCACTATGCTCTATGGTTTTTCTCATCACAATGCTCTTTGACCCCTGTCACCACAATGCTTGATGACCATTGTCATCACAATGCTCCAAGAACCCTGTCATCACAATGCTCCATGCCGTTGACATCACAATGCTCCATGGCCCTTGTAATTAGAATGCTCCATGCCCTTGTCATCACAATGCTCCAGAACACTTGTGATCATAATACGCCTTTCCTGTGTCATCCCATTGCTCAATGACCCTTGTCATCAAAATATTCCTTGTCCTTTGTCATCACAGTGCTCCATGATACCTTTAATCAAAATTCTACATGACAACTGTCATCACAGTGCAAGATGACCAATGTCATCACAAGGCCCCATGACACGTGTCATCACAATTCGCCTTGGCCCTGGACATCTCAATGCTGTATGAACCGTGTCATCGCTAGGTTCCAGGACACTTGTCATCACAATGCTCCATGAACTCTGTTATCTCAATGTTCCATGGCCTTTGTATTCACAATGCTCCATTGTCCTGATAATCGCATTGCTCCATGAACACTTTCATCACAATGCTCCTTGACCACTGTCACCCTAATTCCCCATGACGTCTCGCCTCACTGTCTTCCAAGGCCACTCTCATCAAAATGCTCCATGATCTGTGTCAGCACAATATTGCATGACACTTGTCATCACAATGCTCCATGATGCCTGTCATCACAATGCTCCATGAATTTGTTATCACAATGCTCCAGGACCAGTTTCATCACAATACTCCATCCCCCTTTTCATCACAGTGCACAATGAAACCTTTCATTACAATGCTCCATGACACTTGTCATCACAATGCTCAACGGCCTTTATCGTCACAATGCTCCCAGGCACTTTTCATCACGATGTTCCATGAAAACTTACATCACTTTGCTCCACGACCATTGTCATCACAATAGTCCATACCCTTGTCAACACAATGCTGCATAATCCCTGTCATCACAATTCTCCTTGACTGCTGTCATCACGATAATCCAGGACAATTTTCATAACAATGGTTCATTCCCCCAGTCATCTCAGTGCTCCATGATACCTTTCATCACAATTCCTAGATGATCAATGTCATCACAAGGCCCCATGACACCTGTCATCACAATTCGCTATGACCCTTGTCATCACAATACTCGATGAACCGTGTCATCACAGTGTTCCAGGGCACATGTCATCACAATGATCCATGACGACTTTCATCACAATGCTCCAATACACCTGTCATCACAATGCTCCATGGCCCCTGTTATCATATTGCTCCATGATCACTTTCATCACAATGATCCATGACCAATGTCATCACCATTCCTAATGACGCCTGTCATCTCAATGCTCCATGGCACCTTCATCACAATGCTCTATGAACCCATTCATCACAATGTTCCCTGTCCTTTTCATCACAATGCTCCATGCGCTTGTCATCAAAATGCTCCAGAACTCTTGTCATCATAATGCTCCATGCCAGTCTCATCAAAATGCCCCATGACACTTGTCATCACAATGCTCCACGTCATTTGTCATCACAATGCTCCATGACCCTTGTCATAACAATGGTCCATGGCCTTGTCATCACAATGTTCCATGGCCTCTGACATCACTATGCTCTATGGTTTTTCTCATCACAATGCTCTTTGACCCCTGTCACCACAATGCTTGATGACCATTGTCATCACAATGCTCCAAGAACCCTGTCATCACAATGCTCCATGCCGTTGACATCACAATGCTCCATGGCCCTTGTAATTAGAATGCTCCATGCCCTTGTCATCACAATGCTCCAGAACACTTGTGATCATAATACGCCTTTCCTGTGTCATCCCATTGCTCAATGACCCTTGTCATCAAAATATTCCTTGTCCTTTGTCATCACAGTGCTCCATGATACCTTTAATCAAAATTCTACATGACAACTGTCATCACAATGCAAGATGACCAATGTCATCACAAGGCCCCATGACACGTGTCATCACAATTCGCCTTGGCCCTGGACATCTCAATGCTGTATGAACCGTGTCATCACTAGGTTCCAGGACACTTGTCATCACAATGCTCCATGAACTCTGTTATCTCAATGTTCCATGGCCTTTGTATTCACAATGCTCCATTGTCCTGATAATCGCATTGCTCCATGAACACTTTCATCACAATGCTCCTTGACCACTGTCACCCTAATTCCCCATGACGTCTCGCCTCACTGTCTTCCAAGGCCACTCTCATCAAAATGCTCCATGATCTGTGTCAGCACAATATTGCATGACACTTGTCATCACAATGCTCCATGATGCCTGTCATCACAATGCTCCATGAATTTGTTATCACAATGCTCCAGGACCAGTTTCATCACAATACTCCATCCCCCTTTTCATCACAGTGCACAATGAAACCTTTCATTACAATGCTCCATGACACTTGTCATCACAATGCTCAACGGCCTTTATCGTCACAATGCTCCCAGGCACTTTTCATCACGATGTTCCATGAAAACTTACATCACTTTGCTCCACGACCATTGTCATCACAATAGTCCATACCCTTGTCAACACAATGCTGCATAATCCCTGTCATCACAATTCTCCTTGACTGCTGTCATCACGATAATCCAGGACAATTTTCATAACAATGGTTCATTCCCCCAGTCATCTCAGTGCTCCATGATACCTTTCATCACAATTCCTAGATGATCAATGTCATCACAAGGCCCCATGACACCTGTCATCACAATTCGCTATGACCCTTGTCATCACAATACTCGATGAACCGTGTCATCACAGTGTTCCAGGGCACATGTCATCACAATGATCCATGACGACTTTCATCACAATGCTCCAATACACCTGTCATCACAATGCTCCATGGCCCCTGTTATCATATTGCTCCATGATCACTTTCATCACAATGATCCATGACCAATGTCACCACCATTCCTAATGACGCCTGTCATCTCAATGCTCCATGGCACCTTCATCACAATGCTCCATGAACCCATTCATCACAATGTTCCCTGTCCTTTTCATCACAATGTTCCATGGGCCCTGTCATCACAATGCTCCATGCGCTTGTCATCAAAATGCTCCAGAACTCTTGTCATCATAATGCTCCATGCCAGTCTCATCAAAATGCCCCATGACACTTGTCATCACAATGCTCCACGTCATTTGTCATCACAATGCTCCATGACCCTTGTCATAACAATGGTCCATGGCCTTGTCATCACAATGTTCCATGGCCTCTGACATCACTATGCTCTATGGTTTTTCTCATCACAATGCTCTTTGACCCCTGTCACCACAATGCTTGATGACCATTGTCATCACAATGCTCCAAGAACCCTGTCATCACAATGCTCCATGCCGTTGACATCACAATGCTCCATGGCCCTTGTAATTAGAATGCTCCATGCCCTTGTCATCACAATGCTCCAGAACACTTGTGATCATAATACGCCTTTCCTGTGTCATCCCATTGCTCAATGACCCTTGTCATCAAAATATTCCTTGTCCTTTGTCATCACAGTGCTCCATGATACCTTTAATCAAAATTCTACATGACAACTGTCATCACAGTGCAAGATGACCAATGTCATCACAAGGCCCCATGACACGTGTCATCACAATTCGCCTTGGCCCTGGACATCTCAATGCTGTATGAACCGTGTCATCGCTAGGTTCCAGGACACTTGTCATCACAATGCTCCATGAACTCTGTTATCTCAATGTTCCATGGCCTTTGTATTCACAATGCTCCATTGTCCTGATAATCGCATTGCTCCATGAACACTTTCATCACAATGCTCCTTGACCACTGTCACCCTAATTCCCCATGACGTCTCGCCTCACTGTCTTCCAAGGCCACTCTCATCAAAATGCTCCATGATCTGTGTCAGCACAATATTGCATGACACTTGTCATCACAATGCTCCATGATGCCTGTCATCACAATGCTCCATGAATTTGTTATCACAATGCTCCAGGACCAGTTTCATCACAATACTCCATCCCCCTTTTCATCACAGTGCACAATGAAACCTTTCATTACAATGCTCCATGACACTTGTCATCACAATGCTCAACGGCCTTTATCGTCACAATGCTCCCAGGCACTTTTCATCACGATGTTCCATGAAAACTTACATCACTTTGCTCCACGACCATTGTCATCACAATAGTCCATACCCTTGTCAACACAATGCTGCATAATCCCTGTCATCACAATTCTCCTTGACTGCTGTCATCACGATAATCCAGGACAATTTTCATAACAATGGTTCATTCCCCCAGTCATCTCAGTGCTCCATGATACCTTTCATCACAATTCCTAGATGATCAATGTCATCACAAGGCCCCATGACACCTGTCATCACAATTCGCTATGACCCTTGTCATCACAATACTCGATGAACCGTGTCATCACAGTGTTCCAGGGCACATGTCATCACAATGATCCATGACGACTTTCATCACAATGCTCCAATACACCTGTCATCACAATGCTCCATGGCCCCTGTTATCATATTGCTCCATGATCACTTTCATCACAATGATCCATGACCAATGTCATCACCATTCCTAATGACGCCTGTCATCTCAATGCTCCATGGCACCTTCATCACAATGCTCTATGAACCCATTCATCACAATGTTCCCTGTCCTTTTCATCACAATGCTCAATGCGCTTGTCATCAAAATGCTCCAGAACTCTTGTCATCATAATGCTCCATGCCAGTCTCATCAAAATGCCCCATGACACTTGTCATCACAATGCTCCACGTCATTTGTCATCACAATGCTCCATGACCCTTGTCATAACAATGGTCCATGGCCTTGTCATCACAATGTTCCATGGCCTCTGACATCACTATGCTCTATGGTTTTTCTCATCACAATGCTCTTTGACCCCTGTCACCACAATGCTTGATGACCATTGTCATCACAATGCTCCAAGAACCCTGTCATCACAATGCTCCATGCCGTTGACATCACAATGCTCCATGGCCCTTGTAATTAGAATGCTCCATGCCCTTGTCATCACAATGCTCCAGAACACTTGTGATCATAATACGCCTTTCCTGTGTCATCCCATTGCTCAATGACCCTTGTCATCAAAATATTCCTTGTCCTTTGTCATCACAGTGCTCCATGATACCTTTAATCAAAATTCTACATGACAACTGTCATCACAATGCAAGATGACCAATGTCATCACAAGGCCCCATGACACGTGTCATCACAATTCGCCTTGGCCCTGGACATCTCAATGCTGTATGAACCGTGTCATCACTAGGTTCCAGGACACTTGTCATCACAATGCTCCATGAACTCTGTTATCTCAATGTTCCATGGCCTTTGTATTCACAATGCTCCATTGTCCTGATAATCGCATTGCTCCATGAACACTTTCATCACAATGCTCCTTGACCACTGTCACCCTAATTCCCCATGACGTCTCGCCTCACTGTCTTCCAAGGCCACTCTCATCAAAATGCTCCATGATCTGTGTCAGCACAATATTGCATGACACTTGTCATCACAATGCTCCATGATGCCTGTCATCACAATGCTCCATGAATTTGTTATCACAATGCTCCAGGACCAGTTTCATCACAATACTCCATCCCCCTTTTCATCACAGTGCACAATGAAACCTTTCATTACAATGCTCCATGACACTTGTCATCACAATGCTCAACGGCCTTTATCGTCACAATGCTCCCAGGCACTTTTCATCACGATGTTCCATGAAAACTTACATCACTTTGCTCCACGACCATTGTCATCACAATAGTCCATACCCTTGTCAACACAATGCTGCATAATCCCTGTCATCACAATTCTCCTTGACTGCTGTCATCATGATAATCCAGGACAATTTTCATAACAATGGTTCATTCCCCCAGTCATCTCAGTGCTCCATGATACCTTTCATCACAATTCCTAGATGATCAATGTCATCACAAGGCCCCATGACACCTGTCATCACAATTCGCTATGACCCTTGTCATCACAATACTCGATGAACCGTGTCATCACAGTGTTCCAGGGCACATGTCATCACAATGATCCATGACGACTTTCATCACAATGCTCCAATACACCTGTCATCACAATGCTCCATGGCCCCTGTTATCATATTGCTCCATGATCACTTTCATCACAATGATCCATGACCAATGTCACCACCATTCCTAATGACGCCTGTCATCTCAATGCTCCATGGCACCTTCATCACAATGCTCCATGAACCCATTCATCACAATGTTCCCTGTCCTTTTCATCACAATGTTCCATGGGCCCTGTCATCACAATGCTCCATGCGCTTGTCATCAAAATGCTCCAGAACTCTTGTCATCATAATGCTCCATGCCAGTCTCATCAAAATGCCCCATGACACTTGTCATCACAATGCTCCACGTCATTTGTCATCACAATGCTCCATGACCCTTGTCATAACAATGGTCCATGGCCTTGTCATCACAATGTTCCATGGCCTCTGACATCACTATGCTCTATGGTTTTTCTCATCACAATGCTCTTTGACCCCTGTCACCACAATGCTTGATGACCATTGTCATCACAATGCTCCAAGAACCCTGTCATCACAATGCTCCATGCCGTTGACATCACAATGCTCCATGGCCCTTGTAATTAGAATGCTCCATGCCCTTGTCATCACAATGCTCCAGAACACTTGTGATCATAATACGCCTTTCCTGTGTCATCCCATTGCTCAATGACCCTTGTCATCAAAATATTCCTTGTCCTTTGTCATCACAGTGCTCCATGATACCTTTAATCAAAATTCTACATGACAACTGTCATCACAGTGCAAGATGACCAATGTCATCACAAGGCCCCATGACACGTGTCATCACAATTCGCCTTGGCCCTGGACATCTCAATGCTGTATGAACCGTGTCATCGCTAGGTTCCAGGACACTTGTCATCACAATGCTCCATGAACTCTGTTATCTCAATGTTCCATGGCCTTTGTATTCACAATGCTCCATTGTCCTGATAATCGCATTGCTCCATGAACACTTTCATCACAATGCTCCTTGACCACTGTCACCCTAATTCCCCATGACGTCTCGCCTCACTGTCTTCCAAGGCCACTCTCATCAAAATGCTCCATGATCTGTGTCAGCACAATATTGCATGACACTTGTCATCACAATGCTCCATGATGCCTGTCATCACAATGCTCCATGAATTTGTTATCACAATGCTCCAGGACCAGTTTCATCACAATACTCCATCCCCCTTTTCATCACAGTGCACAATGAAACCTTTCATTACAATGCTCCATGACACTTGTCATCACAATGCTCAACGGCCTTTATCGTCACAATGCTCCCAGGCACTTTTCATCACGATGTTCCATGAAAACTTACATCACTTTGCTCCACGACCATTGTCATCACAATAGTCCATACCCTTGTCAACACAATGCTGCATAATCCCTGTCATCACAATTCTCCTTGACTGCTGTCATCACGATAATCCAGGACAATTTTCATAACAATGGTTCATTCCCCCAGTCATCTCAGTGCTCCATGATACCTTTCATCACAATTCCTAGATGATCAATGTCATCACAAGGCCCCATGACACCTGTCATCACAATTCGCTATGACCCTTGTCATCACAATACTCGATGAACCGTGTCATCACAGTGTTCCAGGGCACATGTCATCACAATGATCCATGACGACTTTCATCACAATGCTCCAATACACCTGTCATCACAATGCTCCATGGCCCCTGTTATCATATTGCTCCATGATCACTTTCATCACAATGATCCATGACCAATGTCATCACCATTCCTAATGACGCCTGTCATCTCAATGCTCCATGGCACCTTCATCACAATGCTCCATGAACCCATTCATCACAATGTTCCCTGTCCTTTTCATCACAATGCTCCATGCGCTTGTCATCAAAATGCTCCAGAACTCTTGTCATCATAATGCTCCATGCCAGTCTCATCAAAATGCCCCATGACACTTGTCATCACAATGCTCCACGTCATTTGTCATCACAATGCTCCATGACCCTTGTCATAACAATGGTCCATGGCCTTGTCATCACAATGTTCCATGGCCTCTGACATCACTATGCTCTATGGTTTTTCTCATCACAATGCTCTTTGACCCCTGTCACCACAATGCTTGATGACCATTGTCATCACAATGCTCCAAGAACCCTGTCATCACAATGCTCCATGCCGTTGACATCACAATGCTCCATGGCCCTTGTAATTAGAATGCTCCATGCCCTTGTCATCACAATGCTCCAGAACACTTGTGATCATAATACGCCTTTCCTGTGTCATCCCATTGCTCAATGACCCTTGTCATCAAAATATTCCTTGTCCTTTGTCATCACAGTGCTCCATGATACCTTTAATCAAAATTCTACATGACAACTGTCATCACAATGCAAGATGACCAATGTCATCACAAGGCCCCATGACACGTGTCATCACAATTCGCCTTGGCCCTGGACATCTCAATGCTGTATGAACCGTGTCATCACTAGGTTCCAGGACACTTGTCATCACAATGCTCCATGAACTCTGTTATCTCAATGTTCCATGGCCTTTGTATTCACAATGCTCCATTGTCCTGATAATCGCATTGCTCCATGAACACTTTCATCACAATGCTCCTTGACCACTGTCACCCTAATTCCCCATGACGTCTCGCCTCACTGTCTTCCAAGGCCACTCTCATCAAAATGCTCCATGATCTGTGTCAGCACAATATTGCATGACACTTGTCATCACAATGCTCCATGATGCCTGTCATCACAATGCTCCATGAATTTGTTATCACAATGCTCCAGGACCAGTTTCATCACAATACTCCATCCCCCTTTTCATCACAGTGCACAATGAAACCTTTCATTACAATGCTCCATGACACTTGTCATCACAATGCTCAACGGCCTTTATCGTCACAATGCTCCCAGGCACTTTTCATCACGATGTTCCATGAAAACTTACATCACTTTGCTCCACGACCATTGTCATCACAATAGTCCATACCCTTGTCAACACAATGCTGCATAATCCCTGTCATCACAATTCTCCTTGACTGCTGTCATCACGATAATCCAGGACAATTTTCATAACAATGGTTCATTCCCCCAGTCATCTCAGTGCTCCATGATACCTTTCATCACAATTCCTAGATGATCAATGTCATCACAAGGCCCCATGACACCTGTCATCACAATTCGCTATGACCCTTGTCATCACAATACTCGATGAACCGTGTCATCACAGTGTTCCAGGGCACATGTCATCACAATGATCCATGACGACTTTCATCACAATGCTCCAATACACCTGTCATCACAATGCTCCATGGCCCCTGTTATCATATTGCTCCATGATCACTTTCATCACAATGATCCATGACCAATGTCATCACCATTCCTAATGACGCCTGTCATCTCAATGCTCCATGGCACCTTCATCACAATGCTCCATGAACCCATTCATCACAATGTTCCCTGTCCTTTTCATCACAATGCTCCATGCGCTTGTCATCAAAATGCTCCAGAACTCTTGTCATCATAATGCTCCATGCCAGTCTCATCAAAATGCCCCATGACACTTGTCATCACAATGCTCCACGTCATTTGTCATCACAATGCTCCATGACCCTTGTCATAACAATGGTCCATGGCCTTGTCATCACAATGTTCCATGGCCTCTGACATCACTATGCTCTATGGTTTTTCTCATCACAATGCTCTTTGACCCCTGTCACCACAATGCTTGATGACCATTGTCATCACAATGCTCCAAGAACCCTGTCATCACAATGCTCCATGCCGTTGACATCACAATGCTCCATGGCCCTTGTAATTAGAATGCTCCATGCCCTTGTCATCACAATGCTCCAGAACACTTGTGATCATAATACGCCTTTCCTGTGTCATCCCATTGCTCAATGACCCTTGTCATCAAAATATTCCTTGTCCTTTGTCATCACAGTGCTCCATGATACCTTTAATCAAAATTCTACATGACAACTGTCATCACAATGCAAGATGACCAATGTCATCACAAGGCCCCATGACACGTGTCATCACAATTCGCCTTGGCCCTGGACATCTCAATGCTGTATGAACCGTGTCATCACTAGGTTCCAGGACACTTGTCATCACAATGCTCCATGAACTCTGTTATCTCAATGTTCCATGGCCTTTGTATTCACAATGCTCCATTGTCCTGATAATCGCATTGCTCCATGAACACTTTCATCACAATGCTCCTTGACCACTGTCACCCTAATTCCCCATGACGTCTCGCCTCACTGTCTTCCAAGGCCACTCTCATCAAAATGCTCCATGATCTGTGTCAGCACAATATTGCATGACACTTGTCATCACAATGCTCCATGATGCCTGTCATCACAATGCTCCATGAATTTGTTATCACAATGCTCCAGGACCAGTTTCATCACAATACTCCATCCCCCTTTTCATCACAGTGCACAATGAAACCTTTCATTACAATGCTCCATGACACTTGTCATCACAATGCTCAACGGCCTTTATCGTCACAATGCTCCCAGGCACTTTTCATCACGATGTTCCATGAAAACTTACATCACTTTGCTCCACGACCATTGTCATCACAATAGTCCATACCCTTGTCAACACAATGCTGCATAATCCCTGTCATCACAATTCTCCTTGACTGCTGTCATCACGATAATCCAGGACAATTTTCATAACAATGGTTCATTCCCCCAGTCATCTCAGTGCTCCATGATACCTTTCATCACAATTCCTAGATGATCAATGTCATCACAAGGCCCCATGACACCTGTCATCACAATTCGCTATGACCCTTGTCATCACAATACTCGATGAACCGTGTCATCACAGTGTTCCAGGGCACATGTCATCACAATGATCCATGACGACTTTCATCACAATGCTCCAATACACCTGTCATCACAATGCTCCATGGCCCCTGTTATCATATTGCTCCATGATCACTTTCATCACAATGATCCATGACCAATGTCATCACCATTCCTAATGACGCCTGTCATCTCAATGCTCCATGGCACCTTCATCACAATGCTCCATGAACCCATTCATCACAATGTTCCCTGTCCTTTTCATCACAATGTTCCATGGGCCCTGTCATCACAATGCTCCATGCGCTTGTCATCAAAATGCTCCAGAACTCTTGTCATCATAATGCTCCATGCCAGTGTCATCAAAATGCCCCATGACACTTGTCATCACAATGCTCCACGTCATTTGTCATCACAATGCTCCATGACCCTTGTCATAACAATGGTCCATGGCCTTGTCATCACAATGTTCCATGGCCTCTGACATCACTATGCTCTATGGTTTTTCTCATCACAATGCT
>NW_028124937.1:0-114358 GCF_965194825.1 Balaenoptera physalus | reverse complement strand
TGAGTCCTTGTGGGATTTTTTTTTAATTCAGACAGAAAGTCACAAAAATTATACTCATCCTCATCAGTTCAGTCAGTCCCATGTAATTAAATTTTTGTTTTCATCTTGATCTTTCGTTAGCACTTTTTTGAGTTCATCAGTTTTTCATTAGAGTTCTGAAAATGCTTATTCATTCAGTTCAGCAGTGCAGTCAGTTACCAGAAACTTGTACTTGTCAGAGTCTTTTCCATGAATTTCTTGAAGATGAAACCCTTTAATAGGAACATATTTGCAAAAGCATCAGAGTACACCCAGAACTGTCTGTAAATGAGAAAAGACGTAAAAATGACCACAGTTAAAGATTTGATGAAAGTTCATAATAATGCAGTTGACAAGAAAATTAGTTATTTCTGAGATATACATTTTAAAGTAATAACTAGGATTATTACTTATAACATTATACCAGAACATATAAGATTTTTAGAAATTTCATGTAATGTCTGAAACATTTATATTAACATATTTCCATACATATTTCCATACAAATACAAATATAAGATTTTTAGAAATTTCATGTAATGTCTGAAACATTTATATTAACATATTTCCATACAAATAACCCAATGAAAGTTTAGTATTAGTTGTTTTGTTTGTTTGATTTTTTATACTGCAGGTTCTTATTAGGCATCAATTTTATACACATCAGTGTATACATGTCAATCCCAATCGCCCAATTCAGCACACCACCATCCCCACCCCACCGCAGTTTTCCCCCCTTGGTGTCCATATGTCCATTCTCTACATCTGTGTCTCAACTTCTGCCCTGCAAACCGGCTCATCTGTACCATTTTTCTAGGTTCCACATACATGCATTAATATACGATATTTGTTTTTCTCTTTGTGACTTACTTCACTCTGTATGACAGTCTCTAGATCCATCCACTTCTCAACAAATGACTCAATTTCGTTCCTTTTTATGGCTGAGTAATATTCCATTGTATATATGTACCACAACTTCTTTATCCATTCGTCTGTTGATGGGCATTTAGGTTGCTTCCATGACCTGGCTATTGTAAATAGTGCTGCAATGAACATTCGGGTGCATGTGTCTTTTTGAATTACGGTTTTCTCTGGGTATATGCTCAGTAGTGGGATTGCTGGGTCATATGGTAATTCTATTTTTAGTTTTTTAAGGAACCTCCATATTGTTCTCCATAGTGGCTGTATCAATTTACATTCCCACCAACAGTGCAAGAGGGTTCCCTTTTCTCCACACCCTCTCCAGCATTTGTTGTTTGTAGATTTTCTGATGATGCCCATTCTAACAGGAGTGAGGTGATACCTCATTGTAGTTTTGATTTGCATTTCTCTAATAATTAGCGATGTTGAGCATCTTTTCATGTGCTTCGTGGCCGTCTGTATGTCTTCTTTGGAGAAATGTCTATTTAGGTCTTCTGCCCATTTTTGGATTGGGGTGTTTGTTTCTTTAATATTGAGCTGAATGAGCTGTTTATATATTTTGGAGATTAATCCTTTGTCCGTTGATTCGTTTGCAAATATTTTCTCCCATTCCGAGGGTTGTCTTTTCGTCTTGTTTATGGTTTCCTTTGCTGTGCAAAAGCTTTGAGGTTTCATTAGGTCCCATTTGTTTATTTTTGTTTTTATTTCCATTACTCTAGGAGGTGGATCAAAAAAGATCTTGCTGTGATTTATGTCAAAGAGTGTTCTTCCTATGTTTTCCTCTAAGGGTTTTATAGTGTCCAGTCTTATATTTAGGTCTCTAATCCATTTTGAGTTTATTTTTGTGTATGGTGTTAGGGAGTATTCTAATTTCATTCTTTTGCATGTAGCTGTCCAGTTTTCCCAGCACCACTTATTGAAGAGACTGTCTTTTCTCCATTGTATATCTTTGCCTCCTTTGTCATAGATTAGTTGACCATAGGTGCGTGGGTTAATCTGTGGGCTTGCTATCTTGTTCCATTGATCTATGTTTCTGTTTTTGTGCCAGTACCATATTGTCTTGATTACTGTAGCTTTGTAGTATGGTCTGAAGTCAGGGAGTCTGATTCCTCCAGCTCCATTTTTTTCCCTCAAGACTGCTTTGGCTATTCGGGGTCTTTTGTGACTCCATACAAATTTTAAGATGATTTGTTCTAGCTCCGTAAAAAATGCCATTGGTAATTTGATAGGGATTGCATTGAATCTGTATATTGCTTTGGGTAGTATACTCATTATCACAATGTTGATTCTTCCAATCCAAGAACATGGTATATCTCTCCATCTGTTGGTATCATCTTTAATTTCTTTCATCAGTGTCTTATAGTTTTCTGCATACAGGTCTTTTGTCTCCCTAGGTAGGTTTACTCCTAGGTATTTTATTCTTTTTGTTGCAATGGTAAATGGGAGTGTTTCCATAATTTCTCTTTCAGATTTTTCATCATTAGTGTATAGGAATGCAAGAGATTTCTGTGCATTCATTTTGTATCCTGCAACTTTACCATATTCATTCATTAGCTCTAGCAGTTTTCTGGTGGCAGTTTTAGGATTCTCTATGTATAGTATCATGTCATCCGCAAACAGTGACAGTTTTACCTCCTCTTTTCCAATTTGTATTCCTTTTATTTCTTTTTCTTCTCTGATTGCCGTGCATAGGACTTCCAGAACTATGTTGAATAACAGCGGTGAGAGTGGACATCCTTGTCTCGTTCCTGATCTTAGAGGAAATGCTTGCAGTTTTTCACCTTTGAGAATGATGTTTGCTGTGGGTTTGTCATATATGGCCTTTATTATGTTGAGGTAGGTTCCCTCTATGCCCACTTTCTGGAGAGTTTTTATCATAAATGGGTGTTGAATTTTGTCAAAAGCTTTTTCTGCATCTATTGAGACGATCATATGGTTTTTATTCTTCAATTTGTTAAGATGGTGTATCGCATTGATTGATTTGCGTATATTGACGAATCCTTGCATCCCTGGGATAAATCCCACTTGATCGTGGTGTATGATCCTTTTAATGTGTTGTTGGATTCTGTTTGCTAGTGTTTTGTTGAGGATTTTTGCATCTATATTCATCAGTGATATTGGTCTGTAATTTTCTTTTTTTGTAGTGTCTTTGTCTGGTTTTGGTATCAGGGTGATGGTGGCCTCATAGAATGAGTTTGGGTGTGTTCCTTCCTCTGCAATTTTTGGAAGAGTTTGAGAAGGATAGGTCTTAGCTCTTCTCTAAATGTTTGATAGAATTCACCTGTGAAGCCATCTGGTCCTGGACTTTTGTTTGTTGGAAGATTTTTAATCACAGTTTCAATTTCATTACTTGTGATTGGTCTGTTCATATTTTCTGTTTCTTCCTGGTTCAGTCTTGGAAGGTTATACCTTTCTAAAAATGTGTCCATTTCTTCCAGGTTGTCCATTTTATTGGCGTAAAGTTGCTCGTAGTAGTCTCTTAGGATGCTTTGTATTTCTGCGGTGTCTGTTGTAACTTCTCCTTTTTCATTTCTGATTTTATTGATTTGAGTCCTCTCCCTCTTTTTCTTGATGAGTCTGGGCTAATGGCTTATCAATTTTGTTTATCTTCTCAAAGAACCAACTTTTAGTTTTATTGATCTTTGCTATTGTTTTCTTTGTTTCTATTTCATTTATTTCTGCTCTGATCTTTATGATTTCTTTCCTTCTGCTAACTTTGGGTTTTGTTTGTTCTTCTTTCTCTAGTTTCTTTAGGTGTAAGGTTAGATTGTTTACTTGAGATTTTTCTTGTTTCCTGAGATAGGCTTGTATAGCTATCAACTTCCCTCTTAGAACTGCTTTTGCTGCATCCCATAGGTTTTGGGTCGTCGTGTTTTCATTGTCATTTGTCTCTAGGTATTTTTTGATTTCCTCTCTGATTTCTTCAGTGATCTCTTGGTTATTTAGTAACGTATTGTTTAGCCTCCATGTGTTTGTCTGTTTTACGTTTTTTTCCCTGTAATTCATTTCTAATCTCATAGCGTTGTGGTCCGAAAAGATGCTTGATATGATTTCAATTTTCTTAAATTTACTGAGGCTTGATTTGTGACCCAAGATGTGATCTATCCTGGAGAATGTTCCGTGCGCACTTGAGAAGAACGTGTAATCTGCTGGTTTTGGATGGAATGTCCTATATATACCAGTTAAATCTAACTGGTCTGTTGTGTCATTTAAAGCTTCTGTTTCCTTATTCATTTTCATTTTGGATGATCTGTCCATTGGTGTAAGTGAGGTGTTAAAGTCCCCCACTATGATTGTGTTACTGTCGATCTCCTCTTTTATAGCTGTTAGCAGTTGCCTTATGTATTGAGGTGCTCCTATCTATGTTGGGTGCATATATATTTATAATTGTTATATCTTCTTCTTGGATTGATCCCTTGATCATTATGTAGTGTCCTTCCTTGTCTCTTGTAACATTCTTTATTTTAAAGTCTATTTTATCTGATATGAGTATAGCTACTCCAGCTTTCTTTTGATTTCCATTTGCATGGAATATCCTTTTCCATCGCCTCACTTTCCGTCTGTATGTGTCCCTAGGTCTAAAGTGGGTCTCTTGTAGATAGCATATATATGGGTCTTGTTTTTGTATCCATTCAGCCAGTCTATGTCTTTTGGTTGGGGCATTTAATCCATTCACGTTTAAGGTAATTATCGATATGTATGTTCCTATGACCATTTTCTTAATTGTTTTGGGTTTGTTTTTGTAGGTCCTTTTCTTCTCTTGTGTTTCCCACTTAGAGAAGTTCCTTTAGCATTTGTTGTAGAGCTGGTTTGGTGGTGCTGAATTCTCGTAGCTTTTGCTTGTCTGTAAAGCTTTTGATTTCTCCATCAAATCTAGATGAGATCCTTGCCGGGTAGAGTAATCTTGGTTGTAGGTTCTTCCCTTTCATCACTTTAAGTATATCATGCCACTCCCTTCTGGCTTGTAGAGTTTCTGCTGAGAAATCAGCTGTTAACCTTATGGGAGTTCCCTTGTATGTTATTTGTCGTTTTTCCCTTGCTGCTTTCAATAATTTTTCTTTGTCTTTAATTTTTGCCACTTTGATTACTATGTGTCTCGGCGTGTTTCTCCTTGGGTTTATCCTGTATGGGACTCTCTGCGCTTCCTGGACTTGGGTGGCTATTTCCTTTCCCATGTTAGGGAAGTTTTTGACTATAATCTCTTCAAATATTTTCTCTGGTCCTTTCTCTCTCTCTTCTCCTTCTGGTACCTGTATAATGCGAATGTTGTTGCATTTAATGTTGTCCCAGAGGTCTCTCAGGCTGTCTTCATTTCTTTTCATTCTTTTTCCTTTATTCTGTTCCGCAGCAGTGAATTCCACCATTCTGTCTTCCAGGTCACTTATCCGTTCTTCTGCCTCAGTTATTCTGCTATTGATTCCTTCTAGCGTAGTTTTCATTTCAGTTATTGTATTGGTCATCTCTGTTTGTTTGTTCTTTAATTCTTCTAGGTCTTTGTTAATCATTTCTTGCATCTTCTCAATCTTTGCCTCCATTCTTATTCCGAGGTCCTGGATCATCTTCACTATCATTATTCTGAATTCTTTTTCTGGAAGGTTGCCTATCTCCACTTCATTTAGTTGTTTTTCTGGGGTTTTTTCTTGTTCCTTCATCTGGTACATAGCCCTCTGCCTTTTCATCTTGTCTATCTTTCTGTAACTGTGGTTTTTGGTCCACAGGCTGCAGGATTGTCGTTTTTCTTGTTTCTGCTGTCTGCCCTCTGGTGGTTGAGGCTATCTAAGAGGCTTGATGGGAGGCTCTGGTGGTGGGAAGAGCTGGCTGTTGCTGTGGCGGTCAGAGCTCAGTAAAACTTTAATCCACTTGACTGTTGATGGGTGGGGCTGGGTTCCCTCCCTGTTGGTTGTTTTGCCTGAGGCAACCCAACACTGGAGCCTACCTGGGCTCTTTGGTGGGGTTAATGGCAGACTCTGGGAGGGCTCACGCCAAGGAGCACTTCCCAGAACCTCCGCTGCCAGTGTCCTTGTCCCCACGGTGAAACAGAGCCACGCCCCGCCTCTGCAGGAGACCCCCAAACACCAGCATGTCGGTCTGGTTCAGTCTCCCCCAGGGTCACTGCTCCTTCCCCTGGGTCCCGATGCGCACACTACTTTGTGTGTGCCCTCCAAGAGTGGGGTCTCTGTTTCCCCCAGTCCTGTAGAAGTCCTGCAATCAATTCCCACTAGGCTTCAAAGTCTGATTCTCTAGGAATTCCTCCTCCCGTTGCAGGACCCCCAGGTTGGGAAGCGTGACGTGGGGCTCAGAACCTTCACTCCAGTGGGTGGACTTCTGTGGTATAAGTGTTCGCCAGTCTGTGAGTCACCCACCCAGCAGTTATGGGATTTGATTTTACTCTGATTGCGCCCTCCTACCGTCTCACTGTGGCTTCTCCTCTGTCCTTGGACGTGCGGTATCCTCCTTGGTGTAGTCCAGGGTCTTCCTGTCAGTGATTGTCCAGCAGCCAGTTGTGATTCTGGTGCTCTCGCAAGAGGGAGTGAGAGCACGTCCTTCTACTCCGCCATCTTGGTTAATGCTCTGTTTGTTGACATTTTGCTGATGGTCATTCTGACTGGTGTGAGGTGATAGCTTTGTGTAGATTGGATTTGCATGCGTCTCATAATTCCTGATGTTTTGCGTTTATCAATGTTCTTTTCATTTTTTTTTAAGATGGAGCTAAAGTTACAGCTTCAAATTGCCTTCTTGAAAAATTTGCCACGTTTCGATTTTTTTGGCCATTCCCTACCCCAGGACATTTTTTGAGGGTATGAGTCATTTACAGCCCTGCAGTCCTTGTGAATATTAGTGACCATTAGCAGTAGATTTAAAGCTGCTGTTTGAGGAAACAGCCTTAGGGTGGCAGCATTTCCATGTTGCCAACTCTGCTTGCTAGGCAAACAGAACCTTGCTGCAAGTTGTGCTTTTAGGTTGCAGATTAGAGTGGAATGTGCCAGGACAAACCCCCGTAAGTTTTAGCCTCTGTAATTCTTGTTTGTGTCTTTAAGTTGTAGTTTTTATCAGAGCAAATTTGATTGAAAAATGTCTTTTTTTCTAGGTGTACAGAATCTTGTTCATTTACACATATACATATATATCTGTTGATCTTTGGGTCCTTTCCCATGTAGGTTGTTACAGAGTGTTGAGTAGACCACTTTTGGTATTCCATAGGTCTTTGGGGATTATATATTTTATATGTATTAATATATGTGTGTTAACCCCAATATCCTAATTTATCCATTCCTCACACCTTTTCTTTGGCTTAACCATAAGTTTGTCTTCTCAATCTGAGATTGCCTTTCTCTAGGAAATATGTTCATTTTTATGAATTTTCAGATAACATAAGGGACATCATAGGGCATTTGTCTTTCGCATTCTGACTTACTTCACATTGTGTGATTATCTCTATGCTCATCTGTGGTGCTGCATATGCCATTGTTTTTTTTTTTTTTTGTGACTGATACTCCGATCTGTCCATATACCACTTCTTCTTTGTCCATTCATCTGATTATGGACCTTTTTTTTGCTTCCATGTCTTGGCAATTTCAATATTGCTGCAGTGTCATTTGCCTGCCTCTGTCTTTCCGATTCTTGTGGTCTTAGGTTATAGGCCCAAAAGGTGCCCTGCAGCATCATATGGTAGCTTAATTTTTACCTTTTAAAGCAGCTCTGTTCAGTTTTCGTTAGTGCTGTTACCATTTTACATTCCACCAGCAGCTAGAAGGTACAGAGTTCTCTAAAAGCCCTTCAGCATTTATAGTTTGTAGACTTTTTGCTGATGGTCATTTGACTGGTGTAAGCTGAAACCTTTTTGGAAGTTGGATTTGCATGTGGCTAATAATTCCTTATACTGAGCTTTAGGCATGTCCTTTTTTGTCCTTTTCCTTTTTTATTTAAAGAGTGACTAAAACTTCCCTCTTCATATTGACTTCTTGAAACATTTGTCATGTGTTGTATTTTCTTGCCTATTCCCTACCCCAGGGCATTTTTTGGCGACAGGTGTCATTTACAGCCCTGCAGTCCTTGTGACTATTAAGCAACCATTAGCCCTTGGTTTAAAGCTGCTGTTGTGGGAAACAGCCACAAGGCGGCAGCATTATTACGTTCACAACTCTTGTTACTGGGGCAACAGAGTCTTCCTGGAGGTAGTGTTCCAAGGTTGTAAATTAGAGTGGAATGTGCTGGGACAAGCCCCCAGAAGTTTATGTCTCCTTACTTCTGTTTGTTTTTTAAATTTAATTTCTATTTCTTATCGGAGTAAATTTGATTAGAGTGTTGTGATTGTCTGGCTGTACAGAATCTGCTCAATGATTCATACGCATGTCTGTTCATCTTCGGATCCTGTTACCATGTATGTTATTACAGAATGTTGAGTAGACCTCCCTTGGTATTTGGTAGGTGTTTTGTCATTATATATTTTATATGTATTGGTGAGTATATAATTCATATAGTTTATATACATTTAACATACATTAGTATATGTATGTTAGCTCCATAGTCCTAATTTTTCCATCCTCCCACCTTTCATTTTGGCTAACCATTAGTTTGTTTTATAAGTCTGTGAGTGTCTTTCTCTGTGGAAATATGTTCATAGGTAGCAATCGTAGAATAACATATATAAATACCTGATATCATAGGATATTTGTCATTCCCTCTTGACTTACTTAACGTAATATGATTATTTCTAGGCTCATCTGTAGTCCTGAAAATGGCATTGTTCATTTTTTTCCCGAGGCTACTATTCCATTCTGTCCATATACCACTTTTTCTTTGTCCTTTCATCTGTTTATGGACCTTTTTTTTGCTTCCATGTCTTGGCTATTTCAATATTGCTGCAGTGCACATTTGCCTGTCTCTGTCTTTCCGATTCTGGTGGTCTTAGGTTATAGGCCCAAAAGGGGCCCTGCCGCATCATATTGTAGCTCAATTTTTACCTTTTAAAGCAGCTCCATTCTGTTTTCGTTAGTGCTGTTACCACTTTACATTCCACCAGCAGCTAGAAGGTACAGAGTTCTCTAAAAGCCCTTCAGCATATATAGGTTGTAGACTTTTTGCTGATGGTCATTTGACTGGTGTGAGCTGAAACCTTTTTCATGTTAGATTTGCATGTGGCTAATAATTCCTTATACTGAGCTTTAGGCATGTCCTTTTTTTTTTCTAAAAACTGACTACAACTTCCCTCTTCATATTGACTTCTTGAAACATTTGTCATGTGTAGAATTTTCTTGCCTATTCCCTACGCCAGGGCATTTTTTGGGGACAGGTGTCATTTACAGCCCTGCAGTCCTTGTGCCTATTAAGCAACCATTAGCACTTGGTTTAAAGCTGCTGTTATGGGAAACAGCCACAAGGCAGCAGCATTATTACGTTCTCCACTCTTGTTACTAGTGCAAAAGAGTCTTCCTGGAGGTAGTGTTCCAAGGTTGTAAATTAGAGTGGAATGTGCTGGGACAAGCCCCCAGAAGTTTATGTCACCTTACTTATGTTTGTTTTTTAAATTTAATTTCTATTTCTTATCGGAGTAAATTTGATTAGAGTGTTGTGGTTTTCTGGCTGTACAGAATCTGCTCAATGATTCATACAGATGTCTGTTCATCTTCGGATCCTGTTACCTTGTATGTTATTACAGAATGTTGAGTAGACCTCCCTTGGTATTTGGTAGGTGTTTTGTCACTATATATTTTATATGTATTGGCGACTATATAATTCATATAGTTTATATGTTATATGTTTATATACATTTAATATACATTAGTATATGTATGTTAGCCCCATAGTCCTAATTTATCCATCCTCCCACCTTTCATTTTGGCTAACCATTAGTTTGTTTTGTAAATCTGTGATTGTCTTTTTCTGTAGACATATGTTCATTGGTAGCAATCTTAGGATAACATGTACGCATGATATCATAGGATATTTGTCATACCTTTTTGACTTACTTAACCTTACATGATTATTTCTAGGCTCATTTGTAGTCCTGAAAACGGCATTGTTCATTTTTTTCCCAAGGCTACTACTATTCCATTCTGTCCATATACCACTTCTTCTTTGTCCATTCTTCTGTTTATGGAACTTTTTTTTGCTTCCATGTGTTGGCTATTTCAGTATTGCTGCAGTGCACATTTGCCTGCCTCTGTCTTTCCGATTCTGGTGGTCTTAGGTTATAGGCCCAAAACGTGCCCTGCTGCAGCATATGGTAGCTCAATTTTTACCTTTTAAAGCAGCTCCATTCTGTTTTCGTTAGTGCTGTTACCACTTTACATCCCACCAGCAGCTAGAAGGATGAGAGGTCTCTAAAACCCCTTCAGCATTTATAGTTTGTAGACTTTTTGCTGATGGTCATTTGACTGGTGTGAGCTGAAACATTTTTCACGTTGCCTTTGCATGTGGCTAATAATTCCTTATACTGAGCTTTAGGCATCTCCTTTTTTTTCTTTTCCTTTTTTTTTCAAAGAGTGATTACAACTTCCCTCTTCCTATTGACTTCTTGAAAAATTTGTCAGGTGTTGAATTTTCTTGCCTATTCCCTATCCCAGGGCATTTTTTGAGGACAGGTGTCATTTACAGCCCTGCAGTCCTTGTGACTATTAAGCAACCATTAGCACTTGGTTTAAAGCTGCTGTTGTGGGATACAGCCACAAGGCAGCAGCATTATTACGTTCTCAGCTCTTGTTACTAGTGCAAAAGAATCTTCCTGGAGGTAGAGTTCCAAGGTTGTATATTAGAGTGGAATGTGCTGGGACAGGCCCCCAGAACTTTATGTCGCCTTACTTATGTTTGCTTTTTAAATTTAATTTCTATTTCTTATCGGAGTGTTGTGGTTTTCTGGCTGTACAGAATCTGCTCAATGATTCATACGTATGTCTGTTCATCTTCGGATTCTGTTACCTTGTATGTTATTACAGAATGTTGAGTAGACCTCCCTTGGTATTTGGTAGGTGTTTTGTCATTATATATTTTATATGTATTGGTGACTAAATAATTCATAGAGTTTATATGGTATATGTTTATATACATTTAACATACATTACTATATCTATGTTATCCCCATAGTCCTTATTTATCCATCCTCCCACCTTTCATTTTGGCTAACCATTAGTTTGTTTTATAAGTCTGTGAGTGTCTTTTTCTGTGGAAATATGTTGATGGGTAGCAATCTTAGGATAACATGTATACAGGATATCATAGGATATTTGTCATTCCCTCTTGACTTACTTAAGCTAATATGATTATTTCTAGGTTCATGTGTAGTCCTGAAAACGGCATTGTTCATTTTTTTCCCGAGGCTACTCTTCCATTCGGTATGTGTACCACTTCTTCTTTGTCCATTTATCTGTTGATGGACATTTTGTTTGCTTCCATGTTTTGGCTATTGTAAGTACTGCTGCAATACACGGTTTTCCATCCTGTGCCTTTTTGATTCTGGCTTTCACAGGTGACAGGCCCAATAGTGGGCCTTCCAGATCATATGGTGACTCAATTTTTACCTTTAAACGCACTGCCGTCCTGTTCCTATTATTTGGCCATTACCAGTTTACATCCCACTTAGACCGAGAGGTTACGCTTTTCTCCACAACTGCTTCAGCACCTATTGTTTGTTGACATTTTTTTTCACACACACACAGTGTATTTTATTTTTACAAGAGATAAATAGACTGACACTAAGCATTGTACATGGATGACCACAACAAAAGCAACAATGATTGCAGTTACCAAACCTGAAACACACTCATACCATGTCATAATATTGACATTCAGTCCAGTAATCCTCCACTGTAACAGCTCCTTTACTTTGCAGTGAAAATTGATTTGTATATTCTTTGCCTCTTGAGTCCTTGTGGGATTTTTTTTTAATTCAGACAGAAAGTCACAAAAATTATACTCATCCTCATCAGTTCAGTCAGTCCCATGTAATTAAATTTTTGTTTTCATCTTGATCTTTCGTTAGCACTTTTTTGAGTTCATCAGTTTTTCATTAGAGTTCTGAAAATGCTTATTCATTCAGTTCAGCAGTGCAGTCAGTTACCAGAAACTTGTACTTGTCAGAGTCTTTTCCATGAATTTCTTGAAGATGAAACCCTTTAATAGGAACATATTTGCAAAAGCATCAGAGTACACCCAGAACTGTCTGTAAATGAGAAAAGACGTAAAAATGACCACAGTTAAAGATTTGATGAAAGTTCATAATAATGCAGTTGACAAGAAAATTAGTTATTTCTGAGATATACATTTTAAAGTAATAACTAGGATTATTACTTATAACATTATACCAGAACATATAAGATTTTTAGAAATTTCATGTAATGTCTGAAACATTTATATTAACATATTTCCATACATATTTCCATACAAATACAAATATAAGATTTTTAGAAATTTCATGTAATGTCTGAAACATTTATATTAACATATTTCCATACAAATAACCCAATGAAAGTTTAGTATTAGTTGTTTTGTTTGTTTGATTTTTTATACTGCAGGTTCTTATTAGGCATCAATTTTATACACATCAGTGTATACATGTCAATCCCAATCGCCCAATTCAGCACACCACCATCCCCACCCCACCGCAGTTTTCCCCCCTTGGTGTCCATATGTCCATTCTCTACATCTGTGTCTCAACTTCTGCCCTGCAAACCGGCTCATCTGTACCATTTTTCTAGGTTCCACATACATGCATTAATATACGATATTTGTTTTTCTCTTTGTGACTTACTTCACTCTGTATGACAGTCTCTAGATCCATCCACTTCTCAACAAATGACTCAATTTCGTTCCTTTTTATGGCTGAGTAATATTCCATTGTATATATGTACCACAACTTCTTTATCCATTCGTCTGTTGATGGGCATTTAGGTTGCTTCCATGACCTGGCTATTGTAAATAGTGCTGCAATGAACATTCGGGTGCATGTGTCTTTTTGAATTACGGTTTTCTCTGGGTATATGCTCAGTAGTGGGATTGCTGGGTCATATGGTAATTCTATTTTTAGTTTTTTAAGGAACCTCCATATTGTTCTCCATAGTGGCTGTATCAATTTACATTCCCACCAACAGTGCAAGAGGGTTCCCTTTTCTCCACACCCTCTCCAGCATTTGTTGTTTGTAGATTTTCTGATGATGCCCATTCTAACAGGAGTGAGGTGATACCTCATTGTAGTTTTGATTTGCATTTCTCTAATAATTAGCGATGTTGAGCATCTTTTCATGTGCTTCGTGGCCGTCTGTATGTCTTCTTTGGAGAAATGTCTACTTAGGTCTTCTGCCCATTTTTGGATTGGGGTGTTTGTTTCTTTAATATTGAGCTGAATGAGCTGTTTATATATTTTGGAGATTAATCCTTTGTCCGTTGATTCGTTTGCAAATATTTTCTCCCATTCCGAGGGTTGTCTTTTCGTCTTGTTTATGGTTTCCTTTGCTGTGCAAAAGCTTTGAGGTTTCATTAGGTCCCATTTGTTTATTTTTGTTTTTATTTCCATTACTCTAGGAGGTGGATCAAAAAAGATCTTGCTGTGATTTATGTCAAAGAGTGTTCTTCCTATGTTTTCCTCTAAGGGTTTTATAGTGTCCAGTCTTATATTTAGGTCTCTAATCCATTTTGAGTTTATTTTTGTGTATGGTGTTAGGGAGTATTCTAATTTCATTCTTTTGCATGTAGCTGTCCAGTTTTCCCAGCACCACTTATTGAAGAGACTGTCTTTTCTCCATTGTATATCTTTGCCTCCTTTGTCATAGATTAGTTGACCATAGGTGCGTGGGTTAATCTGTGGGCTTGCTATCTTGTTCCATTGATCTATGTTTCTGTTTTTGTGCCAGTACCATATTGTCTTGATTACTGTAGCTTTGTAGTATGGTCTGAAGTCAGGGAGTCTGATTCCTCCAGCTCCATTTTTTTCCCTCAAGACTGCTTTGGCTATTCGGGGTCTTTTGTGACTCCATACAAATTTTAAGATGATTTGTTCTAGCTCCGTAAAAAATGCCATTGGTAATTTGATAGGGATTGCATTGAATCTGTATATTGCTTTGGGTAGTATACTCATTATCACAATGTTGATTCTTCCAATCCAAGAACATGGTATATCTCTCCATCTGTTGGTATCATCTTTAATTTCTTTCATCAGTGTCTTATAGTTTTCTGCATACAGGTCTTTTGTCTCCCTAGGTAGGTTTACTCCTAGGTATTTTATTCTTTTTGTTGCAATGGTAAATGGGAGTGTTTCCATAATTTCTCTTTCAGATTTTTCATCATTAGTGTATAGGAATGCAAGAGATTTCTGTGCATTCATTTTGTATCCTGCAACTTTACCATATTCATTCATTAGGTCTAGCAGTTTTCTGGTGGCAGTTTTAGGATTCTCTATGTATAGTATCATGTCATCCGCAAACAGTGACAGTTTTACCTCCTCTTTTCCAATTTGTATTCCTTTTATTTCTTTTTCTTCTCTGATTGCCGTGCATAGGACTTCCAGAACTATGTTGAATAATAGTGGTGAGAGTGGACATCCTTGTCTCGTTCCTGATCTTAGAGGAAATGCTTGCAGTTTTTCACCTTTGAGAATGATGTTTGCTGTGGGTTTGTCATATATGGCCTTTATTATGTTGAGGTAGGTTCCCTCTATGCCCACTTTCTGGAGAGTTTTTATCATAAATGGGTGTTGAATTTTGACAAAAGCTTTTTCTGCATCTATTGAGACGATCATATGGTTTTTATTCTTCAATTTGTTAAGATGGTGTATCGCATTGATTGATTTGCGTATATTGACGAATCCTTGCATCCCTGGGATAAATCCCACTTGATCGTGGTGTATGATCCTTTTAATGTGTTGTTGGATTCTGTTTGCTAGTGTTTTGTTGAGGATTTTTGCATCTATATTCATCAGTGATATTGGTCTGTAATTTTCTTTTTTTGTAGTGTCTTTGTCTGGTTTTGGTATCAGGGTGATGGTGGCCTCATAGAATGAGTTTGGGTGTGTTCCTTCCTCTGCAATTTTTGGAAGAGTTTGAGAAGGATAGGTCTTAGCTCTTCTCTAAATGTTTGATAGAATTCACCTGTGAAGCCATCTGGTCCTGGACTTTTGTTTGTTGGAAGATTTTTAATCACAGTTTCAATTTCATTACTTGTGATTGGTCTGTTCATATTTTCTGTTTCTTCCTGGTTCAGTCTTGGAAGGTTATACCTTTCTAAAAATGTGTCCATTTCTTCCAGGTTGTCCATTTTATTGGCGTATAGTTGCTCGTAGTAGTCTCTTAGGATGCTTTGTATTTCTGCGGTGTCTGTTGTAACTTCTCCTTTTTCATTTCTGATTTTATTGATTTGAGTCCTCTCCCTCTTTTTCTTGATGAGTCTGGGCTAATGGCTTATCAATTTTGTTTATCTTCTCAAAGAACCAACTTTTAGTTTTATTGATCTTTGCTATTGTTTTCTTTGTTTCTATTTCATTTATTTCTGCTCTGATCTTTATGATTTCTTTCCTTCTGCTAACTTTGGGTTTTGTTTGTTCTTCTTTCTCTAGTTTCTTTAGGTGTAAGGTTAGATTGTTTACTTGAGATTTTTCTTGTTTCCTGAGATAGGCTTGTATAGCTATCAACTTCCCTCTTAGAACTGCTTTTGCTGCATCCCATAGGTTTTGGGTCGTCGTGTTTTCATTGTCATTTGTCTCTAGGTATTTTTTGATTTCCTCTCTGATTTCTTCAGTGATCTCTTGGTTATTTAGTAACGTATTGTTTAGCCTCCATGTGTTTGTCTGTTTTACGTTTTTTTCCCTGTAATTCATTTCTAATCTCATAGCGTTGTGGTCCGAAAAGATGCTTGATATGATTTCAATTTTCTTAAATTTACTGAGGCTTGATTTGTGACCCAAGATGTGATCTATCCTGGAGAATGTTCCGTGCGCACTTGAGAAGAACGTGTAATCTGCTGGTTTTGGATGGAATGTCCTATATATACCAGTTAAATCTAACTGGTCTGTTGTGTCATTTAAAGCTTCTGTTTCCTTATTCATTTTCATTTTGGATGATCTGTCCATTGGTGTAAGTGAGGTGTTAAAGTCCCCCACTATGATTGTGTTACTGTCGATCTCCTCTTTTATAGCTGTTAGCAGTTGCCTTATGTATTGAGGTGCTCCTATCTATGTTGGGTGCATATATATTTATAATTGTTATATCTTCTTCTTGGATTGATCCCTTGATCATTATGTAGTGTCCTTCCTTGTCTCTTGTAACATTCTTTATTTTAAAGTCTATTTTATCTGATATGAGTATAGCTACTCCAGCTTTCTTTTGATTTCCATTTGCATGGAATATCCTTTTCCATCGCCTCACTTTCCGTCTGTATGTGTCCCTAGGTCTAAAGTGGGTCTCTTGTAGATAGCATATATATGGGTCTTGTTTTTGTATCCATTCAGCCAGTCTATGTCTTTTGGTTGGGGCATTTAATCCATTCACGTTTAAGGTAATTATCGATATGTATGTTCCTATGACCATTTTCTTAATTGTTTTGGGTTTGTTTTTGTAGGTCCTTTTCTTCTCTTGTGTTTCCCACTTAGAGAAGTTCCTTTAGCATTTGTTGTAGAGCTGGTTTGGTGGTGCTGAATTCTCGTAGCTTTTGCTTGTCTGTAAAGCTTTTGATTTCTCCATCAAATCTAGATGAGATCCTTGCCGGGTAGAGTAATCTTGGTTGTAGGTTCTTCCCTTTCATCACTTTAAGTATATCATGCCACTCCCTTCTGGCTTGTAGAGTTTCTGCTGAGAAATCAGCTGTTAACCTTATGGGAGTTCCCTTGTATGTTATTTGTCGTTTTTCCCTTGCTGCTTTCAATAATTTTTCTTTGTCTTTAATTTTTGCCACTTTGATTACTATGTGTCTCGGCGTGTTTCTCCTTGGGTTTATCCTGTATGGGACTCTCTGCGCTTCCTGGACTTGGGTGGCTATTTCCTTTCCCATGTTAGGGAAGTTTTCGACTATAATCTCTTCAAATATTTTCTCTGGTCCTTTCTCTCTCTCTTCTCCTTCTGGTACCTGTATAATGCGAATGTTGTTGCATTTAATGTTGTCCCAGAGGTCTCTCAGGCTGTCTTCATTTCTTTTCATTCTTTTTCCTTTATTCTGTTCCGCAGCAGTGAATTCCACCATTCTGTCTTCCAGGTCACTTATCCGTTCTTCTGCCTCAGTTATTCTGCTATTGATTCCTTCTAGCGTAGTTTTCATTTCAGTTATTGTATTGGTCATCTCTGTTTGTTTGTTCTTTAATTCTTCTAGGTCTTTGTTAATCATTTCTTGCATCTTCTCAATCTTTGCCTCCATTCTTATTCCGAGGTCCTGGATCATCTTCACTATCATTATTCTGAATTCTTTTTCTGGAAGGTTGCCTATCTCCACTTCATTTAGTTGTTTTTCTGGGGTTTTTTCTTGTTCCTTCATCTGGTACATAGCCCTCTGCCTTTTCATCTTGTCTATCTTTCTGTAACTGTGGTTTTTGGTCCACAGGCTGCAGGATTGTCGTTTTTCTTGTTTCTGCTGTCTGCCCTCTGGTGGTTGAGGCTATCTAAGAGGCTTGATGGGAGGCTCTGGTGGTGGGTAGAGCTGGCTGTTGCTGTGGCGGTCAGAGCTCAGTAAAACTTTAATCCACTTGACTGTTGATGGGTGGGGCTGGGTTCCCTCCCTGTTGGTTGTTTTGCCTGAGGCAACCCAACACTGGAGCCTACCTGGGCTCTTTGGTGGGGTTAATGGCAGACTCTGGGAGGGCTCACGCCAAGGAGCACTTCCCAGAACCTCCGCTGCCAGTGTCCTTGTCCCCACGGTGAAACAGAGCCACGTCCCGCCTCTGCAGGAGACCCCCAAACACCAGCATGTCGGTCTGGTTCAGTCTCCCCCAGGGTCACTGCTCCTTCCCCTGGGTCCCGATGCGCACACTACTTTGTGTGTGCCCTCCAAGAGTGGGGTCTCTGTTTCCCCCAGTCCTGTAGAAGTCCTGCAATCAATTCCCACTAGGCTTCAAAGTCTGATTCTCTAGGAATTCCTCCTCCCGTTGCAGGACCCCCAGGTTGGGAAGCGTGACGTGGGGCTCAGAACCTTCACTCCAGTGGGTGGACTTCTGTGGTATAAGTGTTCGCCAGTCTGTGAGTCACCCACCCAGCAGTTATGGGATTTGATTTTACTCTGATTGCGCCCTCCTACCGTCTCACTGTGGCTTCTCCTCTGTCCTTGGACGTGTGGTATCCTCCTTGGTGTAGTCCAGGGTCTTCCTGTCAGTGATTGTCCAGCAGCCAGTTGTGATTCTGGTGCTCTCGCAAGAGGGAGTGAGAGCACGTCCTTCTACTCCGCCATCTTGGTTAATGCTCTGTTTGTTGACATTTTGCTGATGGTCATTCTGACTGGTGTGAGGTGATAGCTTTGTGTAGATTGGATTTGCATGCGTCTCATAATTCCTGATGTTTTGCGTTTATCAATGTTCTTTTCATTTTTTTTTTAAGATGGAGCTAAAGTTACAGCTTCAAATTGCCTTCTTGAAAAATTTGCCACGTTTCGATTTTTTTGGCCATTCCCTACCCCAGGACATTTTTTGAGGGTATGAGTCATTTACAGCCCTGCAGTCCTTGTGAATATTAGTGACCATTAGCAGTAGATTTAAAGCTGCTGTTTGAGGAAACAGCCTTAGGGTGGCAGCATTTCCATGTTGCCAACTCTGCTTGCTAGGCAAACAGAACCTTGCTGCAAGTTGTGCTTTTAGGTTGCAGATTAGAGTGGAATGTGCCAGGACAAACCCCCGTAAGTTTTAGCCTCTGTAATTCTTGTTTGTGTCTTTAAGTTGTAGTTTTTATCAGAGCAAATTTGATTGAAAAATGTCTTTTTTTCTAGGTGTACAGAATCTTGTTCATTTACACATATACATATATATCTGTTGATCTTTGGGTCCTTTCCCATGTAGGTTGTTACAGAGTGTTGAGTAGACCACTTTTGGTATTCCATAGGTCTTTGGGGATTATATATTTTATATGTATTAATATATGTGTGTTAACCCCAATATCCTAATTTATCCATTCCTCACACCTTTTCTTTGGCTTAACCATAAGTTTGTCTTCTCAATCTGAGATTGCCTTTCTCTAGGAAATATGTTCATTTTTATGAATTTTCAGATAACATAAGGGACATCATAGGGCATTTGTCTTTCGCATTCTGACTTACTTCACATTGTGTGATTATCTCTAGGCTCATCTGTGGTGCTGCATATGCCATTGTTTTTTTTTTTTTTTGTGACTGATACTCCGATCTGTCCATATACCACTTCTTCTTTGTCCATTCATCTGATTATGGACCTTTTTTTTGCTTCCATGTCTTGGCAATTTCAATATTGCTGCAGTGTCATTTGCCTGCCTCTGTCTTTCCGATTCTTGTGGTCTTAGGTTATAGGCCCAAAAGGTGCCCTGCAGCATCATATGGTAGCTTAATTTTTACCTTTTAAAGCAGCTCTGTTCAGTTTTCGTTAGTGCTGTTACCATTTTACATTCCACCAGCAGCTAGAAGGTACAGAGTTCTCTAAAAGCCCTTCAGCATTTATAGTTTGTAGACTTTTTGCTGATGGTCATTTGACTGGTGTAAGCTGAAACCTTTTTGGAAGTTGGATTTGCATGTGGCTAATAATTCCTTATACTGAGCTTTAGGCATGTCCTTTTTTGTCCTTTTCCTTTTTTATTTAAAGAGTGACTAAAACTTCCCTCTTCATATTGACTTCTTGAAACATTTGTCATGTGTTGTATTTTCTTGCCTATTCCCTACCCCAGGGCATTTTTTGGCGACAGGTGTCATTTACAGCCCTGCAGTCCTTGTGACTATTAAGCAACCATTAGCCCTTGGTTTAAAGCTGCTGTTGTGGGAAACAGCCACAAGGCGGCAGCATTATTACGTTCACAACTCTTGTTACTGGGGCAACAGAGTCTTCCTGGAGGTAGTGTTCCAAGGTTGTAAATTAGAGTGGAATGTGCTGGGACAAGCCCCCAGAAGTTTATGTCTCCTTACTTCTGTTTGTTTTTTAAATTTAATTTCTATTTCTTATCGGAGTAAATTTGATTAGAGTGTTGTGATTGTCTGGCTGTACAGAATCTGCTCAATGATTCATACGCATGTCTGTTCATCTTCGGATCCTGTTACCATGTATGTTATTACAGAATGTTGAGTAGACCTCCCTTGGTATTTGGTAGGTGTTTTGTCATTATATATTTTATATGTATTGGTGAGTATATAATTCATATAGTTTATATACATTTAACATACATTAGTATATGTATGTTAGCTCCATAGTCCTAATTTTTCCATCCTCCCACCTTTCATTTTGGCTAACCATTAGTTTGTTTTATAAGTCTGTGAGTGTCTTTCTCTGTGGAAATATGTTCATAGGTAGCAATCGTAGAATAACATATATAAATACCTGATATCATAGGATATTTGTCATTCCCTCTTGACTTACTTAACCTAATATGATTATTTCTAGGCTCATCTGTAGTCCTGAAAATGGCATTGTTCATTTTTTTCCCGAGGCTACTATTCCATTCTGTCCATATACCACTTTTTCTTTGTCCTTTCATCTGTTTATGGACCTTTTTTTTGCTTCCATGTCTTGGCTATTTCAATATTGCTGCAGTGCACATTTGCCTGTCTCTGTCTTTCCGATTCTGGTGGTCTTAGGTTATAGGCCCAAAAGGGGCCCTGCCGCATCATATTGTAGCTCAATTTTTACCTTTTAAAGCAGCTCCATTCTGTTTTCGTTAGTGCTGTTACCACTTTACATTCCACCAGCAGCTAGAAGGTACAGAGTTCTCTAAAAGCCCTTCAGCATATATAGGTTGTAGACTTTTTGCTGATGGTCATTTGACTGGTGTGAGCTGAAACCTTTTTCATGTTAGATTTGCATGTGGCTAATAATTCCTTATACTGAGCTTTAGGCATGTCCTTTTTTTTTTCTAAAAACTGACTACAACTTCCCTCTTCATATTGACTTCTTGAAACATTTGTCATGTGTAGAATTTTCTTGCCTATTCCCTACGCCAGGGCATGTTTTGGGGACAGGTGTCATTTACAGCCCTGCAGTCCTTGTGCCTATTAAGCAACCATTAGCACTTGGTTTAAAGCTGCTGTTATGGGAAACAGCCACAAGGCAGCAGCATTATTACGTTCTCCACTCTTGTTACTAGTGCAAAAGAGTCTTCCTGGAGGTAGTGTTCCAAGGTTGTAAATTAGAGTGGAATGTGCTGGGACAAGCCCCCAGAAGTTTATGTCACCTTACTTATGTTTGTTTTTTAAATTTAATTTCTATTTCTTATCGGAGTAAATTTGATTAGAGTGTTGTGGTTTTCTGGCTGTACAGAATCTGCTCAATGATTCATACAGATGTCTGTTCATCTTCGGATCCTGTTACCTTGTATGTTATTACAGAATGTTGAGTAGACCTCCCTTGGTATTTGGTAGGTGTTTTGTCACTATATATTTTATATGTATTGGCGACTATATAATTCATATAGTTTATATGTTATATGTTTATATACATTTAATATACATTAGTATATGTATGTTAGCCCCATAGTCCTAATTTATCCATCCTCCCACCTTTCATTTTGGCTAACCATTAGTTTGTTTTGTAAATCTGTGATTGTCTTTTTCTGTAGACATATGTTCATTGGTAGCAATCTTAGGATAACATGTACGCATGATATCATAGGATATTTGTCATACCTTTTTGACTTACTTAACCTTACATGATTATTTCTAGGCTCATTTGTAGTCCTGAAAACGGCATTGTTCATTTTTTTCCCAAGGCTACTACTATTCCATTCTGTCCATATACCACTTCTTCTTTGTCCATTCTTCTGTTTATGGAACTTTTTTTTGCTTCCATGTGTTGGCTATTTCAGTATTGCTGCAGTGCACATTTGCCTGCCTCTGTCTTTCCGATTCTGGTGGTCTTAGGTTATAGGCCCAAAACGTGCCCTGCTGCAGCATATGGTAGCTCAATTTTTACCTTTTAAAGCAGCTCCATTCTGTTTTCGTTAGTGCTGTTACCACTTTACATCCCACCAGCAGCTAGAAGGATGAGAGGTCTCTAAAACCCCTTCAGCATTTATAGTTTGTAGACTTTTTGCTGATGGTCATTTGACTGGTGTGAGCTGAAACCTTTTTCACGTTGCCTTTGCATGTGGCTAATAATTCCTTATACTGAGCTTTAGGCATTTCCTTTTTTTTCTTTTCCTTTTTTTTTCAAAGAGTGATTACAACTTCCCTCTTCCTATTGACTTCTTGAAAAATTTGTCAGGTGTTGAATTTTCTTGCCTATTCCCTATCCCAGGGCATTTTTTGAGGACAGGTGTCATTTACAGCCCTGCAGTCCTTGTGACTATTAAGCAACCATTAGCACTTGGTTTAAAGCTGCTGTTGTGGGATACAGCCACAAGGCAGCAGCATTATTACGTTCTCAGCTCTTGTTACTAGTGCAAAAGAATCTTCCTGGAGGTAGAGTTCCAAGGTTGTATATTAGAGTGGAATGTGCTGGGACAGGCCCCCAGAACTTTATGTCGCCTTACTTATGTTTGCTTTTTAAATTTAATTTCTATTTCTTATCGGAGTGTTGTGGTTTTCTGGCTGTACAGAATCTGCTCAATGATTCATACGTATGTCTGTTCATCTTCGGATTCTGTTACCTTGTATGTTATTACAGAATGTTGAGTAGACCTCCCTTGGTATTTGGTAGGTGTTTTGTCATTATATATTTTATATGTATTGGTGACTAAATAATTCATAGAGTTTATATGGTATATGTTTATATACATTTAACATACATTACTATATCTATGTTATCCCCATAGTCCTTATTTATCCATCCTCCCACCTTTCATTTTGGCTAACCATTAGTTTGTTTTATAAGTCTGTGAGTGTCTTTTTCTGTGGAAATATGTTGATGGGTAGCAATCTTAGGATAACATGTATACAGGATATCATAGGATATTTGTCATTCCCTCTTGACTTACTTAAGCTAATATGATTATTTCTAGGCTCATGTGTAGTCCTGAAAACGGCATTGTTCATTTTTTTCCCGAGGCTACTCTTCCATTCGGTATGTGTACCACTTCTTCTTTGTCCATTTATCTGTTGATGGACATTTTGTTTGCTTCCATGTTTTGGCTATTGTAAGTACTGCTGCAATACACGGTTTTCCATCCCGTGCCTTTTTGATTCTGGCTTTCACAGGTGACAGGCCCAATAGTGGGCCTTCCAGATCATATGGTGACTCAATTTTTACCTTTAAACGCACTGCCGTCCTGTTCCTATTATTTGGCCATTACCAGTTTACATCCCACTTAGACCGAGAGGTTACGCTTTTCTCCACAACTGCTTCAGCACCTATTGTTTGTTGACATTTTTTTTCACACACACACAGTGTATTTTATTTTTACAAGAGATAAATAGACTGACACTAAGCATTGTTCATGGATGACCACAACAAAAGCAACAATGATTGCAGTTACCAAACCTGAAACACACTCATACGATGTCATAATATTGACATTCAGTCCAGTAATCCTCCACTGTAACAGCTCCTTTACTTTGTAGTGAAAATTGATTTGTATATTCTTTGCCTCTGAGTCCTTGTGGGATTTTTTTTAAATTCAGACAGAAAGTCACAAAAATTATACTCATCCTCATCAGTTCACTCAGTCCCATGTAATTAAATTTTTGTTTTCATCTTGATCTTTCGTTAGCACTTTTTTGAGTTCATCAGTTTTTCATTAGAGTTCTGAAAATGCTTATTCATTCAGTTCAGCAGTGCAGTCAGTTACCAGAAACTTGTACTTGTCAGAGTCTTTTCCATGAATTTCTTGAAGATGAAACCCTTTAATAGGAACATATTTGCAAAAGCATCAGAGTACACCCAGAACTGTCTGTAAATGAGAAAAGACGTAAAAATGACCACAGTTAAAGATTTGATGAAAGTTCATAATAATGCAGTTGACAAGAAAATTAGTTATTTCTGAGATATACATTTTAAAGTAATAACTAGGATTATTACTTATAACATTATACCAGAACATATAAGATTTTTAGAAATTTCATGTAATGTCTGAAACATTTATATTAACATATTTCCATACATATTTCCATACAAATACAAATATAAGATTTTTAGAAATTTCATGTAATGTCTGAAACATTTATATTAACATATTTCCATACAAATAACCCAATGAAAGTTTAGTATTAGTTGTTTTGTTTGTTTGATTTTTTATACTGCAGGTTCTTATTAGGCATCAATTTTATACACATCAGTGTATACATGTCAATCCCAATCGCCCAATTCAGCACACCACCATCCCCACCCCACCGCAGTTTTCCCCCCTTGGTGTCCATATGTCCATTCTCTACATCTGTGTCTCAACTTCTGCCCTGCAAACCGGCTCATCTGTACCATTTTTCTAGGTTCCACATACATGCATTAATATACGATATTTGTTTTTCTCTTTGTGACTTACTTCACTCTGTATGACAGTCTCTAGATCCATCCACTTCTCAACAAATGACTCAATTTCGTTCCTTTTTATGGCTGAGTAATATTCCATTGTATATATGTACCACAACTTCTTTATCCATTCGTCTGTTGATGGGCATTTAGGTTGCTTCCATGACCTGGCTATTGTAAATAGTGCTGCAATGAACATTCGGGTGCATGTGTCTTTTTGAATTACGGTTTTCTCTGGGTATATGCTCAGTAGTGGGATTGCTGGGTCATATGGTAATTCTATTTTTAGTTTTTTAAGGAACCTCCATATTGTTCTCCATAGTGGCTGTATCAATTTACATTCCCACCAACAGTGCAAGAGGGTTCCCTTTTCTCCACACCCTCTCCAGCATTTGTTGTTTGTAGATTTTCTGATGATGCCCATTCTAACAGGAGTGAGGTGATACCTCATTGTAGTTTTGATTTGCATTTCTCTAATAATTAGCGATGTTGAGCATCTTTTCATGTGCTTCGTGGCCGTCTGTATGTCTTCTTTGGAGAAATGTCTATTTAGGTCTTCTGCCCATTTTTGGATTGGGGTGTTTGTTTCTTTAATATTGAGCTGAATGAGCTGTTTATATATTTTGGAGATTAATCCTTTGTCCGTTGATTCGTTTGCAAATATTTTCTCCCATTCCGAGGGTTGTCTTTTCGTCTTGTTTATGGTTTCCTTTGCTGTGCAAAAGCTTTGAGGTTTCATTAGGTCCCATTTGTTTATTTTTGTTTTTATTTCCATTACTCTAGGAGGTGGATCAAAAAAGATCTTGCTGTGATTTATGTCAAAGAGTGTTCTTCCTATGTTTTCCTCTAAGGGTTTTATAGTGTCCAGTCTTATATTTAGGTCTCTAATCCATTTTGAGTTTATTTTTGTGTATGGTGTTAGGGAGTATTCTAATTTCATTCTTTTGCATGTAGCTGTCCAGTTTTCCCAGCACCACTTATTGAAGAGACTGTCTTTTCTCCATTGTATATCTTTGCCTCCTTTGTCATAGATTAGTTGACCATAGGTGCGTGGGTTAATCTGTGGGCTTGCTATCTTGTTCCATTGATCTATGTTTCTGTTTTTGTGCCAGTACCATATTGTCTTGATTACTGTAGCTTTGTAGTATGGTCTGAAGTCAGGGAGTCTGATTCCTCCAGCTCCATTTTTTTCCCTCAAGACTGCTTTGGCTATTCGGGGTCTTTTGTGACTCCATACAAATTTTAAGATGATTTGTTCTAGCTCCGTAAAAAATGCCATTGGTAATTTGATAGGGATTGCATTGAATCTGTATATTGCTTTGGGTAGTATACTCATTATCACAATGTTGATTCTTCCAATCCAAGAACATGGTATATCTCTCCATCTGTTGGTATCATCTTTAATTTCTTTCATCAGTGTCTTATAGTTTTCTGCATACAGGTCTTTTGTCTCCCTAGGTAGGTTTACTCCTAGGTATTTTATTCTTTTTGTTGCAATGGTAAATGGGAGTGTTTCCATAATTTCTCTTTCAGATTTTTCATCATTAGTGTATAGGAATGCAAGAGATTTCTGTGCATTCATTTTGTATCCTGCAACTTTACCATATTCATTCATTAGCTCTAGCAGTTTTCTGGTGGCAGTTTTAGGATTCTCTATGTATAGTATCATGTCATCCGCAAACAGTGACAGTTTTACCTCCTCTTTTCCAATTTGTATTCCTTTTATTTCTTTTTCTTCTCTGATTGCCGTGCATAGGACTTCCAGAACTATGTTGAATAATAGTGGTGAGAGTGGACATCCTTGTCTCGTTCCTGATCTTAGAGGAAATGCTTGCAGTTTTTCACCTTTGAGAATGATGTTTGCTGTGGGTTTGTCATATATGGCCTTTATTATGTTGAGGTAGGTTCCCTCTATGCCCACTTTCTGGAGAGTTTTTATCATAAATGGGTGTTGAATTTTGACAAAAGCTTTTTCTGCATCTATTGAGACGATCATATGGTTTTTATTCTTCAATTTGTTAAGATGGTGTATCGCATTGATTGATTTGCGTATATTGACGAATCCTTGCATCCCTGGGATAAATCCCACTTGATCGTGGTGTATGATCCTTTTAATGTGTTGTTGGATTCTGTTTGCTAGTGTTTTGTTGAGGATTTTTGCATCTATATTCATCAGTGATATTGGTCTGTAATTTTCTTTTTTTGTAGTGTCTTTGTCTGGTTTTGGTATCAGGGTGATGGTGGCCTCATAGAATGAGTTTGGGTGTGTTCCTTCCTCTGCAATTTTTGGAAGAGTTTGAGAAGGATAGGTCTTAGCTCTTCTCTAAATGTTTGATAGAATTCACCTGTGAAGCCATCTGGTCCTGGACTTTTGTTTGTTGGAAGATTTTTAATCACAGTTTCAATTTCATTACTTGTGATTGGTCTGTTCATATTTTCTGTTTCTTCCTGGTTCAGTCTTGGAAGGTTATACCTTTCTAAAAATGTGTCCATTTCTTCCAGGTTGTCCATTTTATTGGCGTATAGTTGCTCGTAGTAGTCTCTTAGGATGCTTTGTATTTCTGCGGTGTCTGTTGTAACTTCTCCTTTTTCATTTCTGATTTTATTGATTTGAGTCCTCTCCCTCTTTTTCTTGATGAGTCTGGGCTAATGGCTTATCAATTTTGTTTATCTTCTCAAAGAACCAACTTTTAGTTTTATTGATCTTTGCTATTGTTTTCTTTGTTTCTATTTCATTTATTTCTGCTCTGATCTTTATGATTTCTTTCCTTCTGCTAACTTTGGGTTTTGTTTGTTCTTCTTTCTCTAGTTTCTTTAGGTGTAAGGTTAGATTGTTTACTTGAGATTTTTCTTGTTTCCTGAGATAGGCTTGTATAGCTATCAACTTCCCTCTTAGAACTGCTTTTGCTGCATCCCATAGGTTTTGGGTCGTCGTGTTTTCATTGTCATTTGTCTCTAGGTATTTTTTGATTTCCTCTCTGATTTCTTCAGTGATCTCTTGGTTATTTAGTAACGTATTGTTTAGCCTCCATGTGTTTGTCTGTTTTACGTTTTTTTCCCTGTAATTCATTTCTAATCTCATAGCGTTGTGGTCCGAAAAGATGCTTGATATGATTTCAATTTTCTTAAATTTACTGAGGCTTGATTTGTGACCCAAGATGTGATCTATCCTGGAGAATGTTCCGTGCGCACTTGAGAAGAACGTGTAATCTGCTGGTTTTGGATGGAATGTCCTATATATACCAGTTAAATCTAACTGGTCTGTTGTGTCATTTAAAGCTTCTGTTTCCTTATTCATTTTCATTTTGGATGATCTGTCCATTGGTGTAAGTGAGGTGTTAAAGTCCCCCACTATGATTGTGTTACTGTCGATCTCCTCTTTTATAGCTGTTAGCAGTTGCCTTATGTATTGAGGTGCTCCTATCTATGTTGGGTGCATATATATTTATAATTGTTATATCTTCTTCTTGGATTGATCCCTTGATCATTATGTAGTGTCCTTCCTTGTCTCTTGTAACATTCTTTATTTTAAAGTCTATTTTATCTGATATGAGTATAGCTACTCCAGCTTTCTTTTGATTTCCATTTGCATGGAATATCCTTTTCCATCGCCTCACTTTCCGTCTGTATGTGTCCCTAGGTCTAAAGTGGGTCTCTTGTAGATAGCATATATATGGGTCTTGTTTTTGTATCCATTCAGCCAGTCTATGTCTTTTGGTTGGGGCATTTAATCCATTCACGTTTAAGGTAATTATCGATATGTATGTTCCTATGACCATTTTCTTAATTGTTTTGGGTTTGTTTTTGTAGGTCCTTTTCTTCTCTTGTGTTTCCCACTTAGAGAAGTTCCTTTAGCATTTGTTGTAGAGCTGGTTTGGTGGTGCTGAATTCTCGTAGCTTTTGCTTGTCTGTAAAGCTTTTGATTTCTCCATCAAATCTAGATGAGATCCTTGCCGGGTAGAGTAATCTTGGTTGTAGGTTCTTCCCTTTCATCACTTTAAGTATATCATGCCACTCCCTTCTGGCTTGTAGAGTTTCTGCTGAGAAATCAGCTGTTAACCTTATGGGAGTTCCCTTGTATGTTATTTGTCGTTTTTCCCTTGCTGCTTTCAATAATTTTTCTTTGTCTTTAATTTTTGCCACTTTGATTACTATGTGTCTCGGCGTGTTTCTCCTTGGGTTTATCCTGTATGGGACTCTCTGCGCTTCCTGGACTTGGGTGGCTATTTCCTTTCCCATGTTAGGGAAGTTTTCGACTATAATCTCTTCAAATATTTTCTCTGGTCCTTTCTCTCTCTCTTCTCCTTCTGGTACCTGTATAATGCGAATGTTGTTGCATTTAATGTTGTCCCAGAGGTCTCTCAGGCTGTCTTCATTTCTTTTCATTCTTTTTCCTTTATTCTGTTCCGCAGCAGTGAATTCCACCATTCTGTCTTCCAGGTCACTTATCCGTTCTTCTGCCTCAGTTATTCTGCTATTGATTCCTTCTAGCGTAGTTTTCATTTCAGTTATTGTATTGGTCATCTCTGTTTGTTTGTTCTTTAATTCTTCTAGGTCTTTGTTAATCATTTCTTGCATCTTCTCAATCTTTGCCTCCATTCTTATTCCGAGGTCCTGGATCATCTTCACTATCATTATTCTGAATTCTTTTTCTGGAAGGTTGCCTATCTCCACTTCATTTAGTTGTTTTTCTGGGGTTTTTTCTTGTTCCTTCATCTGGTACATAGCCCTCTGCCTTTTCATCTTGTCTATCTTTCTGTAACTGTGGTTTTTGGTCCACAGGCTGCAGGATTGTCGTTTTTCTTGTTTCTGCTGTCTGCCCTCTGGTGGTTGAGGCTATCTAAGAGGCTTGATGGGAGGCTCTGGTGGTGGGTAGAGCTGGCTGTTGCTGTGGCGGTCAGAGCTCAGTAAAACTTTAATCCACTTGACTGTTGATGGGTGGGGCTGGGTTCCCTCCCTGTTGGTTGTTTTGCCTGAGGCAACCCAACACTGGAGCCTACCTGGGCTCTTTGGTGGGGTTAATGGCAGACTCTGGGAGGGCTCACGCCAAGGAGCACTTCCCAGAACCTCCGCTGCCAGTGTCCTTGTCCCCACGGTGAAACAGAGCCACGTCCCGCCTCTGCAGGAGACCCCCAAACACCAGCATGTCGGTCTGGTTCAGTCTCCCCCAGGGTCACTGCTCCTTCCCCTGGGTCCCGATGCGCACACTACTTTGTGTGTGCCCTCCAAGAGTGGGGTCTCTGTTTCCCCCAGTCCTGTAGAAGTCCTGCAATCAATTCCCACTAGGCTTCAAAGTCTGATTCTCTAGGAATTCCTCCTCCCGTTGCAGGACCCCCAGGTTGGGAAGCGTGACGTGGGGCTCAGAACCTTCACTCCAGTGGGTGGACTTCTGTGGTATAAGTGTTCGCCAGTCTGTGAGTCACCCACCCAGCAGTTATGGGATTTGATTTTACTCTGATTGCGCCCTCCTACCGTCTCACTGTGGCTTCTCCTCTGTCCTTGGACGTGCGGTATCCTCCTTGGTGTAGTCCAGGGTCTTCCTGTCAGTGATTGTCCAGCAGCCAGTTGTGATTCTGGTGCTCTCGCAAGAGGGAGTGAGAGCACGTCCTTCTACTCCGCCATCTTGGTTAATGCTCTGTTTGTTGACATTTTGCTGATGGTCATTCTGACTGGTGTGAGGTGATAGCTTTGTGTAGATTGGATTTGCATGCGTCTCATAATTCCTGATGTTTTGCGTTTATCAATGTTCTTTTCATTTTTTTTTTAAGATGGAGCTAAAGTTACAGCTTCAAATTGCCTTCTTGAAAAATTTGCCACGTTTCGATTTTTTTGGCCATTCCCTACCCCAGGACATTTTTTGAGGGTATGAGTCATTTACAGCCCTGCAGTCCTTGTGAATATTAGTGACCATTAGCAGTAGATTTAAAGCTGCTGTTTGAGGAAACAGCCTTAGGGTGGCAGCATTTCCATGTTGCCAACTCTGCTTGCTAGGCAAACAGAACCTTGCTGCAAGTTGTGCTTTTAGGTTGCAGATTAGAGTGGAATGTGCCAGGACAAACCCCCGTAAGTTTTAGCCTCCGTAATTCTTGTTTGTGTCTTTAAGTTGTAGTTTTTATCAGAGCAAATTTGATTGAAAAATGTCTTTTTTTCTAGGTGTACAGAATCTTGTTCATTTACACATATACATATATATCTGTTGATCTTTGGGTCCTTTCCCATGTAGGTTGTTACAGAGTGTTGAGTAGACCACTTTTGGTATTCCATAGGTCTTTGGGGATTATATATTTTATATGTATTAATATATGTGTGTTAACCCCAATATCCTAATTTATCCATTCCTCACACCTTTTCTTTGGCTTAACCATAAGTTTGTCTTCTCAATCTGAGATTGCCTTTCTCTAGGAAATATGTTCATTTTTATGAATTTTCAGATAACATAAGGGACATCATAGGGCATTTGTCTTTCACATTCTGACTTACTTCACATTGTGTGATTATCTCTAGGCTCATCTGTGGTGCTGCATATGCCATTGTTTTTTTTTTTTTTGTGACTGATACTCCGATCTGTCCATATACCACTTCTTCTTTGTCCATTCATCTGATTATGGACCTTTTTTTTGCTTCCATGTCTTGGCAATTTCAATATTGCTGCAGTGTCATTTGCCTGCCTCTGTCTTTCCGATTCTTGTGGTCTTAGGTTATAGGCCCAAAAGGTGCCCTGCAGCATCATATGGTAGCTTAATTTTTACCTTTTAAAGCAGCTCTGTTCAGTTTTCGTTAGTGCTGTTACCATTTTACATTCCACCAGCAGCTAGAAGGTACAGAGTTCTCTAAAAGCCCTTCAGCATTTATAGATTGTAGACTTTTTGCTGATGGTCATTTGACTGGTGTAAGCTGAAACCTTTTTGGAAGTTGGATTTGCATGTGGCTAATAATTCCTTATACTGAGCTTTAGGCATGTCCTTTTTTGTCCTTTTCCTTTTTTATTTAAAGAGTGACTAAAACTTCCCTCTTCATATTGACTTCTTGAAACATTTGTCATGTGTTGTATTTTCTTGCCTATTCCCTACCCCAGGGCATTTTTTGGCGACAGGTGTCATTTACAGCCCTGCAGTCCTTGTGACTATTAAGCAACCATTAGCCCTTGGTTTAAAGCTGCTGTTGTGGGAAACAGCCACAAGGCGGCAGCATTATTACGTTCACAACTCTTGTTACTGGGGCAACAGAGTCTTCCTGGAGGTAGTGTTCCAAGGTTGTAAATTAGAGTGGAATGTGCTGGGACAAGCCCCCAGAAGTTTATGTCTCCTTACTTCTGTTTGTTTTTTAAATTTAATTTCTATTTCTTATCGGAGTAAATTTGATTAGAGTGTTGTGATTGTCTGGCTGTACAGAATCTGCTCAATGATTCATACGCATGTCTGTTCATCTTCGGATCCTTTTACCATGTATGTTATTACAGAATGTTGAGTAGACCTCCCTTGGTATTTGGTAGGTGTTTTGTCATTATATATTTTATATGTATTGGTGACTATATAATTCATATAGTTTATATACATTTAACATACATTAGTATATGTATGTTAGCTCCATAGTCCTAATTTTTCCATCCTCCCACCTTTCATTTTGGCTAACCATTAGTTTGTTTTATAAGTCTGTGAGTGTCTTTCTCTGTGGAAATATGTTCATAGGTAGCAATCGTAGAATAACATATATAAATACCTGATATCATAGGATATTTGTCATTCCCTCTTGACTTACTTAACCTAATATGATTATTTCTAGGCTCATCTGTAGTCCTGAAAATGGCATTGTTCATTTTTTTCCCGAGGCTACTATTCCATTCTGTCCATATACCACTTTTTCTTTGTCCTTTCATCTGTTTATGGACCTTTTTTTTGCTTCCATGTCTTGGCTATTTCAATATTGCTGCAGTGCACATTTGCCTGTCTCTGTCTTTCCGATTCTGGTGGTCTTAGGTTATAGGCCCAAAAGGGGCCCTGCCGCATCATATTGTAGCTCAATTTTTACCTTTTAAAGCAGCTCCATTCTGTTTTCGTTAGTGCTGTTACCACTTTACATTCCACCAGCAGCTAGAAGGTACAGAGTTCTCTAAAAGCCCTTCAGCATATATAGGTTGTAGACTTTTTGCTGATGGTCATTTGACTGGTGTGAGCTGAAACCTTTTTCATGTTAGATTTGCATGTGGCTAATAATTCCTTATACTGAGCTTTAGGCATGTCCTTTTTTTTTTCTAAAAACTGACTACAACTTCCCTCTTCATATTGACTTCTTGAAACATTTGTCATGTGTAGAATTTTCTTGCCTATTCCCTACGCCAGGGCATGTTTTGGGGACAGGTGTCATTTACAGCCCTGCAGTCCTTGTGCCTATTAAGCAACCATTAGCACTTGGTTTAAAGCTGCTGTTATGGGAAACAGCCACAAGGCAGCAGCATTATTACGTTCTCCACTCTTGTTACTAGTGCAAAAGAGTCTTCCTGGAGGTAGTGTTCCAAGGTTGTAAATTAGAGTGGAATGTGCTGGGACAAGCCCCCAGAAGTTTATGTCACCTTACTTATGTTTGTTTTTTAAATTTAATTTCTATTTCTTATCGGAGTAAATTTGATTAGAGTGTTGTGGTTTTCTGGCTGTACAGAATCTGCTCAATGATTCATACAGATGTCTGTTCATCTTCGGATCCTGTTACCTTGTATGTTATTACAGAATGTTGAGTAGACCTCCCTTGGTATTTGGTAGGTGTTTTGTCACTATATATTTTATATGTATTGGCGACTATATAATTCATATAGTTTATATGTTATATGTTTATATACATTTAATATACATTAGTATATGTATGTTAGCCCCATAGTCCTAATTTATCCATCCTCCCACCTTTCATTTTGGCTAACCATTAGTTTGTTTTGTAAATCTGTGATTGTCTTTTTCTGTAGACATATGTTCATTGGTAGCAATCTTAGGATAACATGTACGCATGATATCATAGGATATTTGTCATACCTTTTTGACTTACTTAACCTTACATGATTATTTCTAGGCTCATTTGTAGTCCTGAAAACGGCATTGTTCATTTTTTTCCCAAGGCTACTACTATTCCATTCTGTCCATATACCACTTCTTCTTTGTCCATTCTTCTGTTTATGGAACTTTTTTTTGCTTCCATGTGTTGGCTATTTCAGTATTGCTGCAGTGCACATTTGCCTGCCTCTGTCTTTCCGATTCTGGTGGTCTTAGGTTATAGGCCCAAAACGTGCCCTGCTGCAGCATATGGTAGCTCAATTTTTACCTTTTAAAGCAGCTCCATTCTGTTTTCGTTAGTGCTGTTACCACTTTACATCCCACCAGCAGCTAGAAGGATGAGAGGTCTCTAAAACCCCTTCAGCATTTATAGTTTGTAGACTTTTTGCTGATGGTCATTTGACTGGTGTGAGCTGAAACCTTTTTCACGTTGCCTTTGCATGTGGCTAATAATTCCTTATACTGAGCTTTAGGCATTTCCTTTTTTTTCTTTTCCTTTTTTTTTCAAAGAGTGATTACAACTTCCCTCTTCCTATTGACTTCTTGAAAAATTTGTCAGGTGTTGAATTTTCTTGCCTATTCCCTATCCCAGGGCATTTTTTGAGGACAGGTGTCATTTACAGCCCTGCAGTCCTTGTGACTATTAAGCAACCATTAGCACTTGGTTTAAAGCTGCTGTTGTGGGATACAGCCACAAGGCAGCAGCATTATTACGTTCTCAGCTCTTGTTACTAGTGCAAAAGAATCTTCCTGGAGGTAGAGTTCCAAGGTTGTATATTAGAGTGGAATGTGCTGGGACAGGCCCCCAGAACTTTATGTCGCCTTACTTATGTTTGCTTTTTAAATTTAATTTCTATTTCTTATCGGAGTGTTGTGGTTTTCTGGCTGTACAGAATCTGCTCAATGATTCATACGTATGTCTGTTCATCTTCGGATTCTGTTACCTTGTATGTTATTACAGAATGTTGAGTAGACCTCCCTTGGTATTTGGTAGGTGTTTTGTCATTATATATTTTATATGTATTGGTGACTAAATAATTCATAGAGTTTATATGGTATATGTTTATATACATTTAACATACATTACTATATCTATGTTATCCCCATAGTCCTTATTTATCCATCCTCCCACCTTTCATTTTGGCTAACCATTAGTTTGTTTTATAAGTCTGTGAGTGTCTTTTTCTGTGGAAATATGTTGATGGGTAGCAATCTTAGGATAACATGTATACAGGATATCATAGGATATTTGTCATTCCCTCTTGACTTACTTAAGCTAATATGATTATTTCTAGGCTCATGTGTAGTCCTGAAAACGGCATTGTTCATTTTTTTCCCGAGGCTACTCTTCCATTCGGTATGTGTACCACTTCTTCTTTGTCCATTTATCTGTTGATGGACATTTTGTTTGCTTCCATGTTTTGGCTATTGTAAGTACTGCTGCAATACACGGTTTTCCATCCCGTGCCTTTTTGATTCTGGCTTTCACAGGTGACAGGCCCAATAGTGGGCCTTCCAGATCATATGGTGACTCAATTTTTACCTTTAAACGCACTGCCGTCCTGTTCCTATTATTTGGCCATTACCAGTTTACATCCCACTTAGACCGAGAGGTTACGCTTTTCTCCACAACTGCTTCAGCACCTATTGTTTGTTGACATTTTTTTTCACACACACACAGTGTATTTTATTTTTACAAGAGATAAATAGACTGACACTAAGCATTGTTCATGGATGACCACAACAAAAGCAACAATGATTGCAGTTACCAAACCTGAAACACACTCATACGATGTCATAATATTGACATTCAGTCCAGTAATCCTCCACTGTAACAGCTCCTTTACTTTGTAGTGAAAATTGATTTGTATATTCTTTGCCTCTGAGTCCTTGTGGGATTTTTTTTAAATTCAGACAGAAAGTCACAAAAATTATACTCATCCTCATCAGTTCACTCAGTCCCATGTAATTAAATTTTTGTTTTCATCTTGATCTTTCGTTAGCACTTTTTTGAGTTCATCAGTTTTTCATTAGAGTTCTGAAAATGCTTATTCATTCAGTTCAGCAGTGCAGTCAGTTACCAGAAACTTGTACTTGTCAGAGTCTTTTCCATGAATTTCTTGAAGATGAAACCCTTTAATAGGAACATATTTGCAAAAGCATCAGAGTACACCCAGAACTGTCTGTAAATGAGAAAAGACGTAAAAATGACCACAGTTAAAGATTTGATGAAAGTTCATAATAATGCAGTTGACAAGAAAATTAGTTATTTCTGAGATATACATTTTAAAGTAATAACTAGGATTATTACTTATAACATTATACCAGAACATATAAGATTTTTAGAAATTTCATGTAATGTCTGAAACATTTATATTAACATATTTCCATACATATTTCCATACAAATACAAATATAAGATTTTTAGAAATTTCATGTAATGTCTGAAACATTTATATTAACATATTTCCATACAAATAACCCAATGAAAGTTTAGTATTAGTTGTTTTGTTTGTTTGATTTTTTATACTGCAGGTTCTTATTAGGCATCAATTTTATACACATCAGTGTATACATGTCAATCCCAATCGCCCAATTCAGCACACCACCATCCCCACCCCACCGCAGTTTTCCCCCCTTGGTGTCCATATGTCCATTCTCTACATCTGTGTCTCAACTTCTGCCCTGCAAACCGGCTCATCTGTACCATTTTTCTAGGTTCCACATACATGCATTAATATACGATATTTGTTTTTCTCTTTGTGACTTACTTCACTCTGTATGACAGTCTCTAGATCCATCCACTTCTCAACAAATGACTCAATTTCGTTCCTTTTTATGGCTGAGTAATATTCCATTGTATATATGTACCACAACTTCTTTATCCATTCGTCTGTTGATGGGCATTTAGGTTGCTTCCATGACCTGGCTATTGTAAATAGTGCTGCAATGAACATTCGGGTGCATGTGTCTTTTTGAATTACGGTTTTCTCTGGGTATATGCTCAGTAGTGGGATTGCTGGGTCATATGGTAATTCTATTTTTAGTTTTTTAAGGAACCTCCATATTGTTCTCCATAGTGGCTGTATCAATTTACATTCCCACCAACAGTGCAAGAGGGTTCCCTTTTCTCCACACCCTCTCCAGCATTTGTTGTTTGTAGATTTTCTGATGATGCCCATTCTAACAGGAGTGAGGTGATACCTCATTGTAGTTTTGATTTGCATTTCTCTAATAATTAGCGATGTTGAGCATCTTTTCATGTGCTTCGTGGCCGTCTGTATGTCTTCTTTGGAGAAATGTCTATTTAGGTCTTCTGCCCATTTTTGGATTGGGGTGTTTGTTTCTTTAATATTGAGCTGAATGAGCTGTTTATATATTTTGGAGATTAATCCTTTGTCCGTTGATTCGTTTGCAAATATTTTCTCCCATTCCGAGGGTTGTCTTTTCGTCTTGTTTATGGTTTCCTTTGCTGTGCAAAAGCTTTGAGGTTTCATTAGGTCCCATTTGTTTATTTTTGTTTTTATTTCCATTACTCTAGGAGGTGGATCAAAAAAGATCTTGCTGTGATTTATGTCAAAGAGTGTTCTTCCTATGTTTTCCTCTAAGGGTTTTATAGTGTCCAGTCTTATATTTAGGTCTCTAATCCATTTTGAGTTTATTTTTGTGTATGGTGTTAGGGAGTATTCTAATTTCATTCTTTTGCATGTAGCTGTCCAGTTTTCCCAGCACCACTTATTGAAGAGACTGTCTTTTCTCCATTGTATATCTTTGCCTCCTTTGTCATAGATTAGTTGACCATAGGTGCGTGGGTTAATCTGTGGGCTTGCTATCTTGTTCCATTGATCTATGTTTCTGTTTTTGTGCCAGTACCATATTGTCTTGATTACTGTAGCTTTGTAGTATGGTCTGAAGTCAGGGAGTCTGATTCCTCCAGCTCCATTTTTTTCCCTCAAGACTGCTTTGGCTATTCGGGGTCTTTTGTGACTTCATACAAATTTTAAGATGATTTGTTCTAGCTCCGTAAAAAATGCCATTGGTAATTTGATAGGGATTGCATTGAATCTGTATATTGCTTTGGGTAGTATACTCATTATCACAATGTTGATTCTTCCAATCCAAGAACATGGTATATCTCTCCATCTGTTGGTATCATCTTTAATTTCTTTCATCAGTGTCTTATAGTTTTCTGCATACAGGTCTTTTGTCTCCCTAGGTAGGTTTACTCCTAGGTATTTTATTCTTTTTGTTGCAATGGTAAATGGGAGTGTTTCCATAATTTCTCTTTCAGATTTTTCATCATTAGTGTATAGGAATGCAAGAGATTTCTGTGCATTCATTTTGTATCCTGCAACTTTACCATATTCATTCATTAGCTCTAGCAGTTTTCTGGTGGCAGTTTTAGGATTCTCTATGTATAGTATCATGTCATCCGCAAACAGTGACAGTTTTACCTCCTCTTTTCCAATTTGTATTCCTTTTATTTCTTTTTCTTCTCTGATTGCCGTGCATAGGACTTCCAGAACTATGTTGAATAATAGTGGTGAGAGTGGACATCCTTGTCTCGTTCCTGATCTTAGAGGAAATGCTTTCAGTTTTTCACCTTTGAGAATGATGTTTGCTGTGGGTTTGTCATATATGGCCTTTATTATGTTGAGGTAGGTTCCCTCTATGCCCACTTTCTGGAGAGTTTTTATCATAAATGGGTGTTGAATTTTGTCAAAAGCTTTTTCTGCATCTATTGAGACGATCATATGGTTTTTATTCTTCAATTTGTTAAGATGGTGTATCGCATTGATTGATTTGCGTATATTGACGAATCCTTGCATCCCTGGGATAAATCCCACTTGATCGTGGTGTATGATCCTTTTAATGTGTTGTTGGATTCTGTTTGCTAGTGTTTTGTTTAGGATTTTTGCATCTATATTCATCAGTGATATTGGTCTGTAATTTTCTTTTTTTGTAGTGTCTTTGTCTGGTTTTGGTATCAGGGTGATGGTGGCCTCATAGAATGAGTTTGGGTGTGTTCCTTCCTCTGCAATTTTTGGAAGAGTTTGAGAAGGATAGGTCTTAGCTCTTCTCTAAATGTTTGATAGAATTCACCTGTGAAGCCATCTGGTCCTGGACTTTTGTTTGTTGGAAGATTTTTAATCACAGTTTCAATTTCATTACTTGTGATTGGTCTGTTCATATTTTCTGTTTCTTACTGGTTCAGTCTTGGAAGGTTATACCTTTCTAAAAATGTGTCCATTTCTTCCAGGTTGTCCATTTTATTGGCGTAAAGTTGCTCGTAGTAGTCTCTTAGGATGCTTTGTATTTCTGCGGTGTCTGTTGTAACTTCTCCTTTTTCATTTCTGATTTTATTGATTTGAGTCCTCTCCCTCTTTTTCTTGATGAGTCTGGGCTAATGGCTTATCAATTTTGTTTATCTTCTCAAAGAACCAACTTTTAGTTTTATTGATCTTTGCTATTGTTTTCTTTGTTTCTATTTCATTTATTTCTGCTCTGATCTTTATGATTTCTTTCCTTCTGCTAACTTTGGGTTTTGTTTGTTCTTCTTTCTCTAGTTTCTTTAGGTGTAAGGTTAGATTGTTTACTTGAGATTTTTCTTGTTTCTTGAGATAGGCTTGTATAGCTATCAACTTCCCTCTTAGAACTGCTTTTGCTGCTTCCCATAGGTTTTGGGTCGTCGTGTTTTCATTGTCATTTGTCTCTAGGTATTTTTTGATTTCCTCTCTGATTTCTTCAGTGATCTCTTGGTTATTTAGTAACGTATTGTTTAGCCTCCATGTGTTTGTCTGTTTTACGTTTTTTTCCCTGTAATTCATTTCTAATCTCATAGCGTTGTGGTCCGAAAAGATGCTTGATATGATTTCAATTTTCTTAAATTTACTCAGGCTTGATTTGTGACCCAAGATGTGATCTATCCTGGAGAATGTTCCGTGCGCACTTGAGAAGAACGTGTAGTCTGCTGGTTTTGGATGGAATGTCCTATATATACCAGTTAAATCTAACTGGTCTGTTGTGTCATTTAAAGCTTCTGTTTCCTTATTCATTTTCATTTTGGATGATCTGTCCATTGGTGTAAGTGAGGTGTTAAAGTCCCCCACTATGATTGTGTTACTGTCGATCTCCTCTTTTATAGCTGTTAGCAGTTGCCTTATGTATTGAGGTGCTCCTATGTTGGGTGCATATATATTTATAATTGTTATATCTTCTTCTTGGATTGATCCCTTGATCATTATGTAGTGTCCTTCCTTGTCTCTTGTAACATTCTTTATTTTAAAGTCTATTTTATCTGATATGAGTATAGCTACTCCAGCTTTCTTTTGATTTCCATTTGCATGGAATATCCTTTTCCATCGCCTCACTTTCCGTCTGTATGTGTCCCTAGGTCTAAAGTGGGTCTCTTGTAGATAGCATATATATGGGTCTTGTTTTTGTATCCATTCAGCCAGTCTATGTCTTTTGGTTGGGGCATTTAATCCATTCACGTTTAAGGTAATTATCGATATGTATGTTCCTATGACCATTTTCTTAATTGTTTTGGGTTTGTTTTTGTAGGTCCTTTTCTTCTCTTGTGTTTCCCACTTAGAGAAGTTCCTTTAGCATTTGTTGTAGAGCTGGTTTGGTGGTGCTGAATTCTCGTAGCTTTTGCTTGTCTGTAAAGCTTTTGATTTCTCCATCAAATCTAGATGAGATCCTTGCCGGGTAGAGTAATCTTGGTTGTAGGTTCTTCCCTTTCATCACTTTAAGTATATCATGCCACTCCCTTCTGGCTTGTAGAGTTTCTGCTGAGAAATCAGCTGTTAACCTTATGGGAGTTCCCTTGTATGTTATTTGTCGTTTTTCCCTTGCTGCTTTCAATAATTTTTCTTTGTCTTTAATTTTTGCCACTTTGATTACTATGTGTCTCGGCGTGTTTCTCCTTGGGTTTATTCTGTATGGGACTCTCTGCGCTTCCTGGACTTGGGTGGCTATCTCCTTTCCCATGTTAGGGAAGTTTTCGACTATAATCTCTTCAAATATTTTCTCTGGTCCTTTCTCTCACTCTTCTCCTTCTGGGACCCCTATAATGCGAATGTTGTTGCGTTTAATGTTGTCCCAGAGGTCTCTTAGGCTGTCTTCATTTCTTTTCATTCTTCTTTCTTTAGTCTGTTCCGCAGCAGTGAATTCCACCATTCTGTCTTCCAGGTCACTTATCCGTTCTTCTGCCTCAGTTATTCTGCTATTGATTCCTTCTAGTGTAGTTTTCATTTCAGTTATTGTATTGGTCATCTCTGTTTGTTTGTTCTTTAATTCTTCTAGGTCTTTGTTAATCATTTCTTGCATCTTCTCAATCTTTGCCTCCATTCTTATTCCGAGGTCCTGGATCATCTTCACTATCATTATTCTGAATTCTTTCTCTGGAAGGTTGCCTATCTCCACTTCATTTACTTGTTTTTCTGGGGTTTTTTCTTGTTCCTTCATCTGGTATATGGCCCTCTGCCTTTTCATCTTCTCTATCTTTCTGTAACTGTGGTTTTTGGTCCGCAGGCTGCAGGATTGTAGTTTTTCTTGCTTCTGCTCTCTGCCCTCTGGTGGTTGAGGCTATCTAAGAGGCTTGATGGGAGGCTCTGGTGGTGGGTAGAGCTGACTCGCTTTTGTTTGTTTTTAAATTTAATTTATATTTATTATTAGAGTAATATTCCATTGTGTACGTGGACCACTTCTTCTTGGTGCATTCCTCGGTTGATGGACATTTTCATTGCTTCCAAGTGCTGGCTATGGTAAATCTTGCTGGCGTACAGGTTTGCCAGCCTGTGACTTTTTGATTCTCATTTTCTCAGGTGATAGGCCAAGCAGTGGTTGTGATTGATTGACTGGTAGCTCAATGTTTCCCTTTTCGAAGCACCTACATTGTGTTTTCATTAGTGGCTCTTTACAAGCCCCCCCTTACAACCGAGGGTACGCATTTCTCCACACTCCCTTCACCTTTTATTTTTTGCAGCATTTTTCCTAATGGCCATTCTGACTGCTGTGAGCTGATAGGTTTTTGTAATATGGGTATGCATGTCATTAAAATTTTTAAAATTCGTCATATTCCTACCCCTTTCGCTTTTCTCTTAAAAGAAAAAAACCGTGAGTACAATATAGCTCTTGAAATTGTCTTCTTCGAAGGTTGCCCTATTGTGAAGTTTTTGGTCGATTTTTGATCCCAGAAATTTTCTGGAGGGCAGGTGTCATTTACAGAACTGCAAGTTGGTGAAAATTTAGTGACCTTTTGCAGTGGGTTCAAAGCTGCTGTTGTGGGAAACGGCCACAAGGAGGTAGCATTTCTCCATTCCCCAATCTGGGTACTAGGGCAGCAGAGCCTTTCTGGAAGTCATTGTCCTAGGTTGTAAATTAGAATGGAATTTGCCAGGAGAAGTCCCCATAAGTTTATGTCTCATTACTTCTTGGTTTTTACAATTTTTTTAATCTGGGTAAAGTTTAGTATATTGTTTGTCTTTGGTGTACACAATCTGGTTCATCTGTACATTATGTATGTCTATTAATGTACAGATACTCTTCCCATGTAAAATATTACAGTGTTCCGTCGACCTCCCTTGCTATATGTTCGGTCTTTTTGATACATGTATATAATATGTATTTGTATATGTATAGTAACACTAATCTTCATTTCTCAATTTCCCCCCTCCTTTCCTTTCAGATGAGCATAGTTTGTTTTCTAAGCCTGTGAGTGTCTTTCTCTTTGGAAATATGTTCATCTGTGTCAGTTATTAGATAATGCCATAAGTGATAATATAGGATATAGGTCTTTTGCTTTCCGACCTACTTCATGTTTTGTGATTATCTCCAGGCTCATCTATGGTGCCTCAAAGAGCAGTGCTTCAATGTTTTCCATGGCTAATATTCCATTGTGTACATGGACCACTTCTTCTTGGTGCATTCCTCTGTTGATGGACATTTTCGTTGCTTCCAAGTGTTGCCTATGTTAAATATTGCTGGAGTGCAGGATTGCCAGCCTGTGATTTTTGATTTTCATTTTCTCAGGTGATAGACCCAGCAGTGGGTATGATTGATTGACTGGTATGGTAGGTCAACGTTTACCTTTTCAAGGCACCTCAGTTGTGCTTTCATTAGTGGCTCTTACCACGTCCCCATTAGAATAGAGGGTACGCATTTCTCCACAATCACGTCAGCATTTATTGTTTGCAGCATTCTTGTTGATGGCCGTTCTGACTGGTATGAGCTGATAGGTTTTTGTAATTTGGGTTTACATGTCTGTAAAAATTCCTACAATTCATCATTTTTCCACGGCTTTTTCTTTTCTGTTAAAAGAAAAAAGAAAAAAGTGTGACTATAATATACCTCTTCAAATTTTCTTTTTGGAAGGTTGCACACTGGAAATTTTTGGTCGATTTTCGACCTCAGTACCTTTTGGAGGGCCGGTGTCATTTACAGAACTGCAATTGGTGAATATTTAGTGACCTTTTGCAGTGGGTTTAAAGCTGCTGTTGTGGGAAACGGCCACAAGGATGCAGCATTTCTCCATTCCCAAATCTGGGTACTAGTGCAGCAGAGCCGTTCTGGAAGTTCTTTGCCTAGGTTTTAAATTTGGATGGAATGTGCCAGGAAAACCCCCCATAAGTTTATGTCTCATTACTCCTAGTTCGTTGTTTTAATTTTTTCAATTGGGGTAATGGTTAGAATGTTGCTCGTCCAAGGTGTACACACTCTGGTTTATCTACATATTCTATATAACTATTTATGTAGAGATCCTCTTCCCGTGTAAATTATTACAGAGTGTTCCGTAAACCTTCTTTGTTATATGGTCTGTCTTTTTGATATATGTATATAATATGTATTTGTATACATATGGTAACGCTAATCTTCATTTATCCACTCCCCCCGCCTTTCCTTTTAGATAAGCATAGTTTTTTTTAATAAGTCTGTGATTGACTTTCTCTGTGGAAATATGTTCATTTGTGTCAGTTATTAGATAACGCCTATAAGTGATATCATAGGATATAGGACTTTTGCTTTCCGACTTACCTCATGTTCTGTGATTATCTCCAAGATCATCTATGGTGCCTCAAAGAGCACTGTTTCATTGTTTTCCATAGCTAGTATTCATTGTGTACATGGACGACTTCTTCTTTATCCTTTCTTCTGTTGATGGACATTTTGGTTGCTTCACTGTCTTGTCTATTGTGAATCAGGCTGCAGTGCAGCTTTTGCAGCCTGGGTCTTCTTCATTCTGGTCTTCTCAGGTGAGAGGACCACTGGTGCGCCTGCTGGATTGAATGGTACCTCAATTTTTCCTTGTAAACGCAGCTCCTTTCTGTTCTCATTATTAACGTTTAACCCTCTTACATCTCACCAGCAGCTAGAGGGTACACAGTTCTCTAAAACCACTTCAGCATTTATTGTTTGTAGTCCTTTTGCCAATGGTCAGTCGACTGGTGTGAGTTGAAAACTTTTTGTAGATTAGATTGCATGAGTCTAATACTTCCTGAGGTTGAGCTTTTATCCATTTTCCTTTCTTTAAAAAGAGGGTGAGTAAAACTTGCCTCTTCATACTATCTTCTTGAAAATTCTGCCTGTTTTGACTTTTTTTTATCCATTCCCTACCTCAGCACAATTTTGAGGGCAGGTGTCCTTTACAGCCTTGAGTCATTTTGAATGGTAAGTGACCATAAGCTGTGGGTTAAAAGCTGCTCTTGCGGGAATTGGCCACAAGGCAGCAGAATTTCTCCTTTACCAAATCTGGTTACTAGGGCAACAGAGCCTTACTGGAAGTGGTGTTCTAGGTTGTAAATTAGAATGGAATGTGCGGGGGAAAAGCCCTTTAAGTTTATGTCTCATTACTTCTTGTTGGTATTTTTAACTTAATTTTTTTTTTTTATCACAGCAAACTTGATTACAATGTTTTGTTTGTTCTAGGTGTGCAAGATGTGGTTCTTTCACACATATACATATATCTATTCTTCTTCGGATCCTTTTCCCATATAGGTTATGACACAATGTTGAGTAGTATTCTCTTGATATTGCGTAGGTCTTTGGTGATTATATATTTCACATGTGTTTGTAACTCTCTGTTAACCTAAAAATGGTAATGTATCCAATCCTCACAACTTTCTATTTGGTGAACCATAAGAATTTTAATGAATCTATGATAGTGTTTCTCTGTGGAAATATCTTTCTTTGTATCATTTTTTAGGTAACCCCTATATGTGATATGATAGGATATGTGCCTTTCGCTTTCTCACTTACTCCAAGTTGTGTGATTACTTCTAGGCTCATCTATGGTGCTGCAAATGACATTGTTTCATTTTTTCACTAGCTCATATTCCATCTGTACAGATAGCAGTTCTTCTTTGTCCACCCATCTGTCGGTGGTCTTTTTGGTTACTTCCATATCTTGGCTACTGTAATAATATGCAATACAGATTTGCGCGCCTCTGTCCTTCCAATTTTGCCTTCTTAGGTTATAGGTCCAGGAATAGGACTGCTGGATCATATGGTAGCTCAATGTTTTCCTTTTAAAGGCACCTCTGTTCTGTTCTCCTTAGTGGCTCTTTCCAGGTTACGTCCCACTTAAAGTGGAGGGCATGTATTTCTTCCCAGCACCTTCAGGATTTTTTCTTTGTAGTTTTTGCTGATGGTTATTCTGAGTGGTGTGAGCTGATACCTCTTTGTGGTTGAATTTGCATGTGTCTCATAATGCGTTGAAATTGAGCTTTAAGACATGTCCTTTTTATTTTTCCAGCTGTGATTAGAGCTTATTTCTTCAAAGTGTTTTTTTAAAGTATGTGTCACCTTTTGAAATATTTTGGCCATTATCTCCCTCAAGACATTTTGAGGGCAGGTTTCATTTACAGCCCTGCAGTACTTGTTCATATGAAGTGACCATTAGCTCAGGCTTTAAACCTGCTTTTGCAGGTATCAGCCAAAGAGCGGCAGCCTTTCTACGTTTCCCTTGCTGGTACTAAAGAAACAGACCTACCGGCCAGTGGTGTTCTTCGGTTATAAATTAGAGTGAATGTGCCCGGATAAACCCACAAATGTTGATGTCTCCTTGCTTTTGTTTGTTTTTAAATTTAATTTATATTTATTATTAGAGTAATATACCATTGTGTACGTAGACTACTTCTTCTTGGTGCATTCCTCAGTTGATGGACATTTTCATTGCTTCCAAGTGCTGGCTATGGTAAATCTTGCTGGCGTACAGGTTTGCCAGCCTGTGACTTTTTGATTCTCATTTTGTCAGGTGATAGGCCAAGAAGTGATTGTGATTGATTGACGGGTATCTCAATGTTTCCCTTTTCAAAGCACCTACATTGTGTTTTCATTAGTGGCCCGTTACATGCCCCCCCTTACAACCGAGGGTACACATTTCTCCACACTCCCTTCACCGTTTATTTTTTGCAGCATTTTTCCTAATGGCCATTCTGACTGCTCTGAGCTGATAGGTTTTTGTAATATGGGTATGCATGTCATTAAAATTTTTAAAATTCGTCATATTCCTACGCCTTTTTCTTTTCTCTTAAAAGAAAAACACGTGAGTACAGTATAGCTCTTGAAATTGTCTTCTTCGAAGGTTGCCCTCTTCTGAAGATTTTGTTCGATATTTGACCCCAGAAATTTTCTGGAGGGCAGTTGCCATTTATAGAACTGCAAGTTGGTGAAAATTTACTGACATTTTGCAGTGGGTTCAAAACTGCTGTTGTGGGAAACGGCCACAAGGAGGTAGCATTTCTCCATTCCCCAATCTGGGTACTAGGGCAGCAGAGCCTTTCTGGAAGTCATTGTCCTAGGTTGTAAATTAGAATGGAATTTGCCAGGAGCAATCCCCATAAGTTTATGTCTCATTACTTCTTCTTGGTTTTTAAATTTTTTTTAATCTGGGTAAAGTTTAGAATATTGTTTGTCCTAGGTGTACACAATCTGGTTCATTTGTACATTATGTATGTCTATTAATGTACAGATCCTCTTCCCATGTAAAATATTACAGTGTTCCTTCGACCTCCCTTGCTATATGTTCGGTCTTTTTGATACATGTATATAATATGTATTTGTATATGTATAGTAACACTAATCTTCATTTCTCAATTTCCCCCCTCCTTTCCTTTCAGATGAGCATAGTTTGTTTTCTAAGCCTGTGAGTGTCTTTCTCTTTGGAAATATGTTCATCTGTGTCAGTTATTAGATAATGCCATAAGTGATAATATAGGAAATAGGTGTTTTGCTGTCCGACCTACTTCATGTTTTGTGATTATCTCCAGGCTCATCTATGGTGCCTCAAAGAGCAGTGCTTCAATGTTTTCCATGGCTAATATTCCATTGTGTACATGGACCACTTCTTCTTGGTTCATTCCTCTGTTGATGGACATTTTCGTTGCTTCCATGTGTTGCCTATGGTAAATATTGCTGGAGTGCAGGATTGCCAGCCTGTGATTTTTGATTTTCATTTTCTCAGGTGATAGACCCAGCAGTGGGTATGATTGATTGACTGGTATGGTAGGTCAACGTTTACCTTTTCAAGGCACCTCAATTGTGCTTTCATTAGTGGCTCTTACCACGTCCCCCTTAGAATCGAGGGTACGCATTTCTCCACAATCACGTCAGCATTTATTGTTTGCAGCATTTTTGTTGATGGCCGTTGTGACTGGTGTGAGCTGATAGGTTTTTGTAATTTGGGTTTACATGTCTGTAAAAATTCCTACAATTCATCATTTTTCCACGCCTTTTTCTTTTCTGTTAAAAGAAAAAAGCAAAAAAGTGTGACTATAATATACCTCTTCAAATTTTCTTTTTGGAAGGTTGCACTCTGGAATTTTTTGGTCGATTTTCGACCTCAGTATTTTTTGGAGGGCCGGTGTCATTTACAGACCTGCAATTGGTGAATATTTAGTGACCTTTTGCAGTGGGTTTAAAGCTGCTCTTGTGGGAAACGGCCACAAGGATGCAGCATTTCTCCATTCCCCAATCTGGGTACTAGGGCAGCAGAGCCGTTCTGGAAGTTGTTTGCCTAGGTTTTAAATTTGGAGGGAATGTGCCAGGAAAACCCCCCATAAGTTTATGTCTCATTACTCCTAGTTCGTTGTTTTAATTTTTTCAATTGGGGTAATGTTTAGAATGTTGCTCGTCCAAGGTGTACACACTCTGGTTCATCTACATATTCTATATAACTATTTATGTAGAGATCCTCTTCCCGTGTAAATTATTACAGAGTGTTCCGTAATCCTTCCTTGCTATATGGTTGGTCTTTTGGATATATGTATATAATATATATTTGTATACATATGGTAACGCTAATCTTCATTTATCCATTCCCCCCACCTTTCCTTTTAGATAAGCATATTTTTTTTTAATAAGTCTGTGATTGACTTTCTGTGTGGAAATATGTACATTTGTGTCAGTTATTAGATAACGCCTATAAGTGATATCATAGGATATAGGACTTTTGCTTTCCGACTTACCTCATGTTCTGTGATTATCTCCAAGATCATCTATGGTGCCTCAAAGAGCAGTGTTTCATGGTTTTCCATGGCTAGTATTCATTGTGTACATGGACCACTTCTTCTTTATCCTTTCATCTGTTGATGGACATTTTGTTTGCTTCACTGTCTTTTCTATTGTGAATCAGGCTGCAGTGCAGCTTTTGCAGCCCGGGTCTTCTTCATTCTGGTCTTCTCAGGTGAGAGGCCCATTGGTGCACCTGCTGGATTGAATGGTACCTCAATTTTTCCTTTTAAACGCAGCTCCTTTCTGTTCTCATTATTAGCATTTAACCCTCTTACATCTCACCAGCAGCTAGAGGGTACACAGTTCTCTAAAACCTCTTCAGCATTTATTGTTTGTAGACTTTTTGCCAAAGGTCATTCGACTGGTGGAAGTTGAAAAGTTTTTGTAGATTAGATTGCATGAGTCTAATACTTCCTGAGGCTGAGCTTTTATCCATTTTCCTTTCTTTAAAAAGAGAGTGAGTAAAACTTACCTCTTCATACTATCTTCGTGAACATTTTGCCTGTTTTGAATTCTTTTATCGATTCCCTACCTCAGCACAATTTTGAGGGCAGGTGTCCTTTACAGCCCTGAGTCCTTGTGAATGATAAGTGACCATTAGCTGTGGGTTAAAAGCTGCTCTTGCGGGAATCGTCCACAAGTCGGCAGCATTTCTCCTTTACCAAATCTGGTTACTAGGGCAACAGAGCCTTACTGGAAGTGGTGTTCTAGGTTGTAAATTAGAATGGAATGTGCGAGGACAAAGCCTTTTAAGTTTATGTCTCATTATTTCTTCTTGGTATTTTTAACTTAATTTTTATTTTTTATCACAGGAAACTTGATTACAATGTTTTGTTTGTTCTAGGTGTGCAAGATGTGGTTCTTTCACACATATACATATATCTATTGTTCTTCGGATCCTTTTCCCATGTAGGTTATGACACAATGTTGAGTAGTCTTCCCTTGGTATTGCGTAGGTCTTTGGTGATTATATATTTCACATGTGTTTGTATATCTCTGTTAACCTCAATATGGTAATGTATCCAATCCTCACACCTTTCCATTTGGTGAACCATAAGTTTTTTAAATGAATCTATGATAGTGTTTGTCTGTGGAAATATATTTGTTTGTATCATTTTTTAGGTAACCCCTATAAGTGATATGATAGGATATGTGTCTTTCGCTTTCTCACTTACTCCAAGTTGCGTGATTACTTCTAGACTCATCTATGGTGCTGCAAATGGCATTGTTTCATTTTTTCACTAGCTCATATTCCATCTATACAGGTAGCAGTTCTTCTTTGTCCACCCATCTGTCGGTGGACTTTTTGGTTACTTCCATATCTTGGCTATTGTAATACTATGGAATGCAGATTTGCGTGGCTGTGTCCTTCCAATTCTGTCTTCTTAGTTTATAGGTCCAGGAATAGGTCTGCTGGATCATATGGTAGCTCAATGTTTACCTTTTAAAGGCACCTCTGTTCTGTTCTCCTTAGTGGCTCTTTCCAGGTTACGTCCCACTTAAAGTGGAGGGCATGTATTTCTTCCCAGCACCTTCAGGATTTTTTCTTTGTAGTTTTTGCTGATGGTTATTCTGAGTGGTGTGAGCTGATACCTCTTTGTGGTTGAATTTGCATGTGTCTCATAATGCGTTGAAATTGAGCTTTAAGACATGTCCTTTTTATTTTTCCAGCTGTGATTAGAGCTTATTTCTTCAAGGTGTTTTCTTAAAGTATGTGTCACCATTTGAAATATTTTGGCCATTATCTCCCTCAAGACATTTTGAGGGTAGGTTTCATTTACAGCCCTGCAGTACTTGTTCATATGAAGTGACCATTAGCTCAGGCTTTAAACCTGCTTTTGCAGGTAACGGCCAGAGAGCGGCAGCCTTTCTACGTTCCCCTTGCTGGTACTAGGGAAACAGACCTACCGTCCAGTGGTGTTTTTCGGTTATAAATTAGAGTGCAATGTGCGCGGATAAACCCACAAATGTTGATGTCTCCTTGCTTTTGTTTGTTTTTAAATTTAATTTATATTTATTATTAGAGTAATATTCCATTGTGTACGTGGACCACTTCTTCTTGGTGCATTCCTCGGTTGATGGACATTTTCATTGCTTCCAAGTGCTGGCTATGGTAAATCTTGCTGGCGTACAGATTTGCCAGCCTGTGACTTTTTGATTCTCATTTTCTCAGGTGATTGGCCAAGCAGTGGTTGTGATTGATTGACTGGTAGCTCAATGTTTCCCTTTTCGAAGCACCTACATTGTGTTTTCATTAGTGGCTCTTTACATGCCCCCCCTTACAACCGAGGGTACGCATTTCTCCACACTCCCTTCACCTTTTATTTTTTGCAGCATTTTTCCTAATGGCCATTCTGACTGCTGTGAGCTGATAGGTTTTTGTAATATGGGTATGCATGTCATTAAAATTTTTAAAATTCGTCATATTCCTACCCCTTTCGCTTTTCTCTTAAAAGAAAAAAACCGTGAGTACAATATAGCTCTTGAAATTGTCTTCTTCGAAGGTTGCCCTATTGTGAAGTTTTTGGTCGATTTTTGATCCCAGAAATTTTCTGGAGGGCAGGTGTCATTTACAGAACTGCAAGTTGGTGAAAATTTAGTGACCTTTTGCAGTGGGTTCAAAGCTGCTGTTGTGGGAAACGGCCACAAGGAGGTAGCATTTCTCCATTCCCCAATCTGGGTACTAGGGCAGCAGAGCCTTTCTGGAAGTCATTGTCCTAGGTTGTAAATTAGAATGGAATTTGCCAGGAGAAGTCCCCATAAGTTTATGTCTCATTACTTCTTCTTGGTTTTTACAATTTTTTTAATCTGGGTAAAGTTTAGAATATTGTTTGTCTTTGGTGTACACAATCTGGTTCATCTGTACATTATGTATGTCTATTAATGTACAGATACTCTTCCCATGTAAAATATTACAGTGTTCCGTCGACCTCCCTTGTTATATGTTCGGTGTTTTTGATACATGTATATAATATGTATTTGTATATGTATAGTAACACTAATCTTCATTTCTCAATTTCCCCCCTCCTTTCCTTTCAGATGAGCATAGTTTGTTTTCTAAGCCTGTGAGTGTCTTTCTCTTTGGAAATATGTTCATCTGTGTCAGTTATTAGATAATGCCATAAGTGATAATATAGGATATAGGTCTATTGCTTTCCGACCTACTTCATGTTTTGTGAATATCTCCAGGCTCATCTATGGTGCCTCAAAGAGCAGTGCTTCAATGTTTTCCATGGCTAATATTCCATTGTGTACATGGACCACTTCTTCTTGGTGCATTCCTCTGTTGATGGACATTTTCGTTGCTTCCAAGTGTTGCCTATGGTAAATATTGCTGGAGTGCAGGATTGCCAGCCTGTGATTTTTGATTTTCATTTTCTCAGGTTTTAGACCCAGCAGTGGGTATGATTGATTCACTGGTATGGTAGGTCAACGTTTACCTTTTCAAGGCACCTCAGTTGTGCTTTCATTAGTGGCTCTTACCACGTCCCCCTTAGAATCGAGGGTACGCATTTCTCCACAATCACGTCAGCATTTATTGTTTGCAGCATTCTTGTTGATGGCCGTTCTGACTGGTATGAGCTGATAGGTTTTTGTAATTTGGGTTTACATGTCTGTAAAAATTCCTACAATTCATCATTTTTCCACGGCTTTTTCTTTTCTGTTAAAAGAAAAAAGAAAAAAGTGTGACTATAATATACCTCTTCAAATTTTCTTTTTGGAAGGTTGCACACTGGAAATTTTTGGTCGATTTTCGACCTCAGTACCTTTTGGAGGGCCGGTGTCATTTACAGAACTGCAATTGGTGAATATTTAGTGACCTTTTGCAGTGGGTTTAAAGCTGCTGTTGTGGGAAACGGCCACAAGGATGCAGCATTTCTCCTTTCCCAAATCTGGGTACTAGTGCAACAGAGCCGTTCTGGAAGTTCTTTGCCTAGGTTTTAAATTTGGATGGAATGTGCCAGGAAAACCCCCCATAAGTTTATGTCTCATTACTCCTAGTTCGTTGTTTTAATTTTTTCAATTGGGGTAATGGTTAGAATGTTGCTCGTCCAAGGTGTACACACTCTGGTTTATCTACATATTCTATATAACTATTTATGTAGAGATCCTCTTCCCGTGTAAATTATTACAGAGTGTTCCGTAAACCTTCTTTGCTATATGGTCTGTCTTTTTGATATATGTATATAATATGTATTTGTATACATATGGTAACGCTAATCTTCATTTATCCACTCCCCCCACCTTTCCTTTTAGATAAGCATAGTTTTTTTTAATAAGTCTGTGATTGACTTTCTCTGTGGAAATATGTTCATTTGTGTCAGTTATTAGATAACGCCTATAAGTGATATCATAGGATATAGGACTTTTGCTTTCCGACTTACCTCATGTTCTGTGATTATCTCCAAGATCATCTATGGTGCCTCAAAGAGCACTGTTTCATTGTTTTCCATAGCTAGTATTCATTGTGTACATGGACGACTTCTTCTTTATCCTTTCTTCTGTTGATGGACATTTTGGTTGCTTCACTGTCTTGTCTATTGTGAATCAGGCTGCAGTGCAGCTTTTGCAGCCTGGGTCTTCTTCATTCTGGTCTTCTCAGGTGAGAGGACCACTGGTGTGCCTGCTGGATTGAATGGTACCTCAATTTTTCCTTTTAAACGCAGCTCCTTTCTGTTCTCATTATTAACGTTTAACCCTCTTACATCTCACCAGCAGCTAGAGGGTACACAGTTCTCTAAAACCACTTCAGCATTTATTGTTTGTAGTCCTTTTGCCAATGGTCAGTCGACTGGTGTGAGTTGAAAACTTTTTGTAGATTAGATTGCATGAGTCTAATACTTCCTGAGGTTGAGCTTTTATCCATTTTCCTTTCTTTAAAAAGAGGGTGAGTAAAACTTGCCTCTTCATACTATCTTCTTGAAAATTCTGCCTGTTTTGACTTTTTTTTATCCATTCCCTACCTCAGCACAATTTTGAGGGCAGGTGTCCTTTACAGCCTTGAGTCATTTTGAATGGTAAGTGACCATAAGCTGTGGGTTAAAAGCTGCTCTTGCGGGAATTGGCCACAAGGCAGCAGAATTTCTCCTTTACCAAATCTGGTTACTAGGGCAACAGAGCCTTACTGGAAGTGGTGTTCTAGGTTGTAAATTAGAATGGAATGTGCGGGGGAAAAGCCCTTTAAGTTTATGTCTCATTACTTCTTGTTGGTATTTTTAACTTAATTTTTATTTTTTATCACAGCAAACTTGATTACAATGTTTTGTTTGTTCTAGGTGTGCAAGATGTGGTTCTTTCACACATATACATATATCTATTCTTCTTCGGATCCTTTTCCCATATAGGTTATGAAACAATGTTGAGTAGTATTCTCTTGATATTGCGTAGGTCTTTGGTGATTATATATTTCACATGTGTTTGTAACTCTCTGTTAACCTAAAAATGGTAATGTATCCAATCCTCACAACTTTCTATTTGGTGAACCATAAGAATTTTAATGAATCTATGATAGTGTTTCTCTGTGGAAATATCTTTCTTTGTATCATTTTTTAGGTAACCCCTATATGTGATATGATAGGATATGTGCCTTTCGCTTTCTCACTTACTCCAAGTTGCGTGATTACTTCTAGACTCATCTATGGTGCTGCAAATGGCATTGTTTCATTTTTTCACTAGCTCATATTCCATCTATACAGGTAGCAGTTCTTCTTTGTCCACCCATCTGTCGGTGGACTTTTTGGTTACTTCCATATCTTGGCTATTGTAATACTATGGAATGCAGATTTGCGTGGCTGTGTCCTTCCAATTCTGTCTTCTTAGTTTATAGGTCCAGGAATAGGTCTGCTGGATCATATGGTAGCTCAATGTTTACCTTTTAAAGGCACCTCTGTTCTGTTCTCCTTAGTGGCTCTTTCCAGGTTACGTCCCACTTAAAGTGGAGGGCATGTATTTCTTCCCAGCACCTTCAGGATTTTTTCTTTGTAGTTTTTGCTGATGGTTATTCTGAGTGGTGTGAGCTGATACCTCTTTGTGGTTGAATTTGCATGTGTCTCATAATGCGTTGAAATTGAGCTTTAAGACATGTCCTTTTTATTTTTCCAGCTGTGATTAGAGCTTATTTCTTCAAGGTGTTTTCTTAAAGTATGTGTCACCATTTGAAATATTTTGGCCATTATCTCCCTCAAGACATTTTGAGGGTAGGTTTCATTTACAGCCCTGCAGTACTTGTTCATATGAAGTGACCATTAGCTCAGGCTTTAAACCTGCTTTTGCAGGTAACGGCCAGAGAGCGGCAGCCTTTCTACGTTCCCCTTGCTGGTACTAGGGAAACAGACCTACCGTCCAGTGGTGTTTTTCGGTTATAAATTAGAGTGCAATGTGCGCGGATAAACCCACAAATGTTGATGTCTCCTTGCTTTTGTTTGTTTTTAAATTTAATTTATATTTATTATTAGAGTAATATTCCATTGTGTACGTGGACCACTTCTTCTTGGTGCATTCCTCGGTTGATGGACATTTTCATTGCTTCCAAGTGCTGGCTATGGTAAATCTTGCTGGCGTACAGATTTGCCAGCCTGTGACTTTTTGATTCTCATTTTCTCAGGTGATTGGCCAAGCAGTGGTTGTGATTGATTGACTGGTAGCTCAATGTTTCCCTTTTCGAAGCACCTACATCGTGTTTTCATTAGTGGCTCTTTACATGCCCCCCCTTACAACCGAGGGTACGCATTTCTCCACACTCCCTTCACCTTTTATTTTTTGCAGCATTTTTCCTAATGGCCATTCTGACTGCTGTGAGCTGATAGGTTTTTGTAATATGGGTATGCATGTCATTAAAATTTTTAAAATTCGTCATATTCCTACCCCTTTCGCTTTTCTCTTAAAAGAAAAAAACCGTGAGTACAATATAGCTCTTGAAATTGTCTTCTTCGAAGGTTGCCCTATTGTGAAGTTTTTGGTCGATTTTTGATCCCAGAAATTTTCTGGAGGGCAGGTGTCATTTACAGAACTGCAAGTTGGTGAAAATTTAGTGACCTTTTGCAGTGGGTTCAAAGCTGCTGTTGTGGGAAACGGCCACAAGGAGGTAGCATTTCTCCATTCCCCAATCTGGGTACTAGGGCAGCAGAGCCTTTCTGGAAGTCATTGTCCTAGGTTGTAAATTAGAATGGAATTTGCCAGGAGAAGTCCCCATAAGTTTATGTCTCATTACTTCTTCTTGGTTTTTACAATTTTTTTAATCTGGGTAAAGTTTAGAATATTGTTTGTCTTTGGTGTACACAATCTGGTTCATCTGTACATTATGTATGTCTATTAATGTACAGATACTCTTCCCATGTAAAATATTACAGTGTTCCGTCGACCTCCCTTGTTATATGTTCGGTCTTTTTGATACATGTATATAATATGTATTTGTATATGTATAGTAACACTAATCTTCATTTCTCAATTTCCCCCCTCCTTTCCTTTCAGATGAGCATAGTTTGTTTTCTAAGCCTGTGAGTGTCTTTCTCTTTGGAAATATGTTCATCTGTGTCAGTTATTAGATAATGCCATAAGTGATAATATAGGATATAGGTCTATTGCTTTCCGACCTACTTCATGTTTTGTGAATATCTCCAGGCTCATCTATGGTGCCTCAAAGAGCAGTGCTTCAATGTTTTCCATGGCTAATATTCCATTGTGTACATGGACCACTTCTTCTTGGTGCATTCCTCTGTTGATGGACATTTTCGTTGCTTCCAAGTGTTGCCTATGGTAAATATTGCTGGAGTGCAGGATTGCCAGCCTGTGATTTTTGATTTTCATTTTCTCAGGTTTTAGACCCAGCAGTGGGTATGATTGATTGACTGGTATGGTAGGTCAACGTTTACCTTTTCAAGGCACCTCAGTTGTGCTTTCATTAGTGGCTCTTACCACGTCCCCCTTAGAATCGAGGGTACGCATTTCTCCACAATCACGTCAGCATTTATTGTTTGCAGCATTCTTGTTGATGGCCGTTCTGACTGGTATGAGCTGATAGGTTTTTGTAATTTGGGTTTACATGTCTGTAAAAATTCCTACAATTCATCATTTTTCCACGGCTTTTTCTTTTCTGTTAAAAGAAAAAAGAAAAAAGTGTGACTATAATATACCTCATCAAATTTTCTTTTTGGAAGGTTGCACACTGGAAATTTTTGGTCGATTTTCGACCTCAGTACCTTTTGGAGGGCCGGTGTCATTTACAGAACTGCAATTGGTGAATATTTAGTGACCTTTTGCAGTGGGTTTAAAGCTGCTGTTGTGGGAAACGGCCACAAGGATGCAGCATTTCTCCATTCCCAAATCTGGGTACTAGTGCAGCAGAGCCGTTCTGGAAGTTCTTTGCCTAGGTTTTAAATTTGGATGGAATGTGCCAGGAAAACCCCCCATAAGTTTATGTCTCATTACTCCTAGTTCGTTGTTTTAATTTTTTCAATTGGGGTAATGGTTAGAATGTTGCTCGTCCAAGGTGTACACACTCTGGTTTATCTACATATTCTATATAACTATTTATGTAGAGATCCTCTTCCCGTGTAAATTATTACAGAGTGTTCCGTAAACCTTCTTTGTTATATGGTCTGTCTTTTTGATATATGTATATAATATGTATTTGTATACATATGGTAACGCTAATCTTCATTTATCCACTCCCCCCGCCTTTCCTTTTAGATAAGCATAGTTTTTTTTAATAAGTCTGTGATTGACTTTCTCTGTGGAAATATGTTCATTTGTGTCAGTTATTAGATAACGCCTATAAGTGATATCATAGGATATAGGACTTTTGCTTTCCGACTTACCTCATGTTCTGTGATTATCTCCAAGATCATCTATGGTGCCTCAAAGAGCACTGTTTCATTGTTTTCCATAGCTAGTATTCATTGTGTACATGGACGACTTCTTCTTTATCCTTTCTTCTGTTGATGGACATTTTGGTTGCTTCACTGTCTTGTCTATTGTGAATCAGGCTGCAGTGCAGCTTTTGCAGCCTGGGTCTTCTTCATTCTGGTCTTCTCAGGTGAGAGGACCACTGGTGCGCCTGCTGGATTGAATGGTACCTCAATTTTTCCTTGTAAACGCAGCTCCTTTCTGTTCTCATTATTAACGTTTAACCCTCTTACATCTCACCAGCAGCTAGAGGGTACACAGTTCTCTAAAACCACTTCAGCATTTATTGTTTGTAGTCCTTTTGCCAATGGTCAGTCGACTGGTGTGAGTTGAAAACTTTTTGTAGATTAGATTGCATGAGTCTAATACTTCCTGAGGTTGAGCTTTTATCCATTTTCCTTTCTTTAAAAAGAGGGTGAGTAAAACTTGCCTCTTCATACTATCTTCTTGAAAATTCTGCCTGTTTTGACTTTTTTTTATCCATTCCCTACCTCAGCACAATTTTGAGGGCAGGTGTCCTTTACAGCCTTGAGTCATTTTGAATGGTAAGTGACCATAAGCTGTGGGTTAAAAGCTGCTCTTGCGGGAATTGGCCACAAGGCAGCAGAATTTCTCCTTTACCAAATCTGGTTACTAGGGCAACAGAGCCTTACTGGAAGTGGTGTTCTAGGTTGTAAATTAGAATGGAATGTGCGGGGGAAAAGCCCTTTAAGTTTATGTCTCATTACTTCTTGTTGGTATTTTTAACTTAATTTTTATTTTTTATCACAGCAAACTTGATTACAATGTTTTGTTTGTTCTAGGTGTGCAAGATGTGGTTCTTTCACACATATACATATATCTATTCTTCTTCGGATCCTTTTCCCATATAGGTTATGACACAATGTTGAGTAGTATTCTCTTGATATTGCATAGGTCTTTGGTGATTATATATTTCACATGTGTTTGTAACTCTCTGTTAACCTAAAAATGGTAATGTATCCAATCCTCACAACTTTCTATTTGGTGAACCATAAGAATTTTAATGAATCTATGATAGTGTTTCTCTGTGGAAATATCTTTCTTTGTATCATTTTTTAGGTAACCCCTATATGTGATATGATAGGATATGTGCCTTTCGCTTTCTCACTTACTCCAAGTTGTGTGATTACTTCTAGGCTCATCTATGGTGCTGCAAATGACATTGTTTCATTTTTTCACTAGCTCATATTCCATCTGTACAGATAGCAGTTCTTCTTTGTCCACCCATCTGTCGGTGGTCTTTTTGGTTACTTCCATATCTTGGCTACTGTAATAATATGCAATACAGATTTGCGCGCCTCTGTCCTTCCAATTTTGCCTTCTTAGGTTATAGGTCCAGGAATAGGACTGCTGGATCATATGGTAGCTCAATGTTTTCCTTTTAAAGGCACCTCTGTTCTGTTCTCCTTAGTGGCTCTTTCCAGGTTACGTCCCACTTAAAGTGGAGGGCATGTATTTCTTCCCAGCACCTTCAGGATTTTTTCTTTGTAGTTTTTGCTGATGGTTATTCTGAGTGGTGTGAGCTGATACCTCTTTGTGGTTGAATTTGCATGTGTCTCATAATGCGTTGAAATTGAGCTTTAAGACATGTCCTTTTTATTTTTCCAGCTGTGATTAGAGCTTATTTCTTCAAAGTGTTTTTTTAAAGTATGTGTCACCTTTTGAAATATTTTGGCCATTATCTCCCTCAAGACATTTTGAGGGCAGGTTTCATTTACAGCCCTGCAGTACTTGTTCATATGAAGTGACCATTAGCTCAGGCTTTAAACCTGCTTTTGCAGGTATCAGCCAAAGAGCGGCAGCCTTTCTACGTTTCCCTTGCTGGTACTAAAGAAACAGACCTACCGGCCAGTGGTGTTCTTCGGTTATAAATTAGAGTGAATGTGCCCGGATAAACCCACAAATGTTGATGTCTCCTTGCTTTTGTTTGTTTTTAAATTTAATTTATATTTATTATTAGAGTAATATACCATTGTGTACGTAGACTACTTCTTCTTGGTGCATTCCTCAGTTGATGGACATTTTCATTGCTTCCAAGTGCTGGCTATGGTAAATCTTGCTGGCGTACAGGTTTGCCAGCCTGTGACTTTTTGATTCTCATTTTGTCAGGTGATAGGCCAAGAAGTGATTGTGATTGATTGACGGGTATCTCAATGTTTCCCTTTTCAAAGCACCTACATTGTGTTTTCATTAGTGGCTCGTTACATGCCCCCCCTTACAACCGAGGGTACACATTTCTCCACACTCCCTTCACCGTTTATTTTTTGCAGCATTTTTCCTAATGGCCATTCTGACTGCTCTGAGCTGATAGGTTTTTGTAATATGGGTATGCATGTCATTAAAATTTTTAAAATTCGTCATATTCCTACGCCTTTTTCTTTTCTCTTAAAAGAAAAACACGTGAGTACAGTATAGCTCTTGAAATTGTCTTCTTCGAAGGTTGCCCTCTTCTGAAGATTTTGTTCGATATTTGACCCCAGAAATTTTCTGGAGGGCAGTTGCCATTTATAGAACTGCAAGTTGGTGAAAATTTACTGACATTTTGCAGTGGGTTCAAAACTGCTGTTGTGGGAAACGGCCACAAGGAGGTAGCATTTCTCCATTCCCCAATCTGGGTACTAGGGCAGCAGAGCCTTTCTGGAAGTCATTGTCCTAGGTTGTAAATTAGAATGGAATTTGCCAGGAGCAATCCCCATAAGTTTATGTCTCATTACTTCTTCTTGGTTTTTAAATTTTTTTTAATCTGGGTAAAGTTTAGAATATTGTTTGTCCTAGGTGTACACAATCTGGTTCATTTGTACATTATGTATGTCTATTAATGTACAGATCCTCTTCCCATGTAAAATATTACAGTGTTCCTTCGACCTCCCTTGCTATATGTTCGGTCTTTTTGATACATGTATATAATATGTATTTGTATATGTATAGTAACACTAATCTTCATTTCTCAATTTCCCCCCTCCTTTCCTTTCAGATGAGCATAGTTTGTTTTCTAAGCCTGTGAGTGTCTTTCTCTTTGGAAATATGTTCATCTGTGTCAGTTATTAGATAATGCCATAAGTGATAATATAGGAAATAGGTGTTTTGCTGTCCGACCTACTTCATGTTTTGTGATTATCTCCAGGCTCATCTATGGTGCCTCAAAGAGCAGTGCTTCAATGTTTTCCATGGCTAATATTCCATTGTGTACATGGACCACTTCTTCTTGGTTCATTCCTCTGTTGATGGACATTTTCGTTGCTTCCATGTGTTGCCTATGGTAAATATTGCTGGAGTGCAGGATTGCCAGCCTGTGATTTTTGATTTTCATTTTCTCAGGTGATAGACCCAGCAGTGGGTATGATTGATTGACTGGTATGGTAGGTCAACGTTTACCTTTTCAAGGCACCTCAATTGTGCTTTCATTAGTGGCTCTTACCACGTCCCCCTTAGAATCGAGGGTACGCATTTCTCCACAATCACGTCAGCATTTATTGTTTGCAGCATTTTTGTTGATGGCCGTTGTGACTGGTGTGAGCTGATAGGTTTTTGTAATTTGGGTTTACATGTCTGTAAAAATTCCTACAATTCATCATTTTTCCACGCCTTTTTCTTTTCTGTTAAAAGAAAAAAGCAAAAAAGTGTGACTATAATATACCTCTTCAAATTTTCTTTTTGGAAGGTTGCACTCTGGAATTTTTTGGTCGATTTTCGACCTCAGTATTTTTTGGAGGGCCGGTGTCATTTACAGACCTGCAATTGGTGAATATTTAGTGACCTTTTGCAGTGGGTTTAAAGCTGCTCTTGTGGGAAACGGCCACAAGGATGCAGCATTTCTCCATTCCCCAATCTGGGTACTAGGGCAGCAGAGCCGTTCTGGAAGTTGTTTGCCTAGGTTTTAAATTTGGAGGGAATGTGCCAGGAAAACCCCCCATAAGTTTATGTCTCATTACTCCTAGTTCGTTGTTTTAATTTTTTCAATTGGGGTAATGTTTAGAATGTTGCTCGTCCAAGGTGTACACACTCTGGTTCATCTACATATTCTATATAACTATTTATGTAGAGATCCTCTTCCCGTGTAAATTATTACAGAGTGTTCCGTAATCCTTCCTTGCTATATGGTTGGTCTTTTGGATATATGTATATAATATATATTTGTATACATATGGTAACGCTAATCTTCATTTATCCATTCCCCCCACCTTTCCTTTTAGATAAGCATATTTTTTTTTAATAAGTCTGTGATTGACTTTCTGTGTGGAAATATGTACATTTGTGTCAGTTATTAGATAACGCCTATAAGTGATATCATAGGATATAGGACTTTTGCTTTCCGACTTACCTCATGTTCTGTGATTATCTCCAAGATCATCTATGGTGCCTCAAAGAGCAGTGTTTCATGGTTTTCCATGGCTAGTATTCATTGTGTACATGGACCACTTCTTCTTTATCCTTTCATCTGTTGATGGACATTTTGTTTGCTTCACTGTCTTTTCTATTGTGAATCAGGCTGCAGTGCAGCTTTTGCAGCCCGGGTCTTCTTCATTCTGGTCTTCTCAGGTGAGAGGCCCATTGGTGCACCTGCTGGATTGAATGGTACCTCAATTTTTCCTTTTAAACGCAGCTCCTTTCTGTTCTCATTATTAGCATTTAACCCTCTTACATCTCACCAGCAGCTAGAGGGTACACAGTTCTCTAAAACCTCTTCAGCATTTATTGTTTGTAGACTTTTTGCCAAAGGTCATTCGACTGGTGGAAGTTGAAAAGTTTTTGTAGATTAGATTGCATGAGTCTAATACTTCCTGAGGCTGAGCTTTTATCCATTTTCCTTTCTTTAAAAAGAGAGTGAGTAAAACTTACCTCTTCATACTATCTTCGTGAACATTTTGCCTGTTTTGAATTCTTTTATCGATTCCCTACCTCAGCACAATTTTGAGGGCAGGTGTCCTTTACAGCCCTGAGTCCTTGTGAATGATAAGTGACCATTAGCTGTGGGTTAAAAGCTGCTCTTGCGGGAATCGTCCACAAGTCGGCAGCATTTCTCCTTTACCAAATCTGGTTACTAGGGCAACAGAGCCTTACTGGAAGTGGTGTTCTAGGTTGTAAATTAGAATGAAATGTGCGAGGACAAAGCCTTTTAAGTTTATGTCTCATTATTTCTTCTTGGTATTTTTAACTTAATTTTTATTTTTTATCACAGGAAACTTGATTACAATGTTTTGTTTGTTCTAGGTGTGCAAGATGTGGTTCTTTCACACATATACATATATCTATTGTTCTTCGGATCCTTTTCCCATGTAGGTTATGACACAATGTTGAGTAGTCTTCCCTTGGTATTGCGTAGGTCTTTGGTGATTATATATTTCACATGTGTTTGTATATCTCTGTTAACCTCAATATGGTAATGTATCCAATCCTCACACCTTTCCATTTGGTGAACCATAAGTTTTTTAAATGAATCTATGATAGTGTTTGTCTGTGGAAATATATTTGTTTGTATCATTTTTTAGGTAACCCCTATAAGTGATATGATAGGATATGTGTCTTTCGCTTTCTCACTTACTCCAAGTTGCGTGATTACTTCTAGACTCATCTATGGTGCTGCAAATGGCATTGTTTCATTTTTTCACTAGCTCATATTCCATCTATACAGGTAGCAGTTCTTCTTTGTCCACCCATCTGTCGGTGGACTTTTTGGTTACTTCCATATCTTGGCTATTGTAATACTATGGAATGCAGATTTGCGTGGCTGTGTCCTTCCAATTCTGTCTTCTTAGTTTATAGGTCCAGGAATAGGTCTGCTGGATCATATGGTAGCTCAATGTTTACCTTTTAAAGGCACCTCTGTTCTGTTCTCCTTAGTGGCTCTTTCCAGGTTACGTCCCACTTAAAGTGGAGGGCATGTATTTCTTCCCAGCACCTTCAGGATTTTTTCTTTGTAGTTTTTGCTGATGGTTATTCTGAGTGGTGTGAGCTGATACCTCTTTGTGGTTGAATTTGCATGTGTCTCATAATGCGTTGAAATTGAGCTTTAAGACATGTCCTTTTTATTTTTCCAGCTGTGATTAGAGCTTATTTCTTCAAGGTGTTTTCTTAAAGTATGTGTCACCATTTGAAATATTTTGGCCATTATCTCCCTCAAGACATTTTGAGGGTAGGTTTCATTTACAGCCCTGCAGTACTTGTTCATATGAAGTGACCATTAGCTCAGGCTTTAAACCTGCTTTTGCAGGTAACGGCCAGAGAGCGGCAGCCTTTCTACGTTCCCCTTGCTGGTACTAGGGAAACAGACCTACCGTCCAGTGGTGTTTTTCGGTTATAAATTAGAGTGCAATGTGCGCGGATAAACCCACAAATGTTGATGTCTCCTTGCTTTTGTTTGTTTTTAAATTTAATTTATATTTATTATTAGAGTAATATTCCATTGTGTACGTGGACCACTTCTTCTTGGTGCATTCCTCGGTTGATGGACATTTTCATTGCTTCCAAGTGCTGGCTATGGTAAATCTTGCTGGCGTACAGATTTGCCAGCCTGTGACTTTTTGATTCTCATTTTCTCAGGTGATTGGCCAAGCAGTGGTTGTGATTGATTGACTGGTAGCTCAATGTTTCCCTTTTCGAAGCACCTACATTGTGTTTTCATTAGTGGCTCTTTACATGCCCCCCCTTACAACCGAGGGTACGCATTTCTCCACACTCCCTTCACCTTTTATTTTTTGCAGCATTTTTCCTAATGGCCATTCTGACTGCTGTGAGCTGATAGGTTTTTGTAATATGGGTATGCATGTCATTAAAATTTTTAAAATTCGTCATATTCCTACCCCTTTCGCTTTTCTCTTAAAAGAAAAAAACCGTGAGTACAATATAGCTCTTGAAATTGTCTTCTTCGAAGGTTGCCCTATTGTGAAGTTTTTGGTCGATTTTTGATCCCAGAAATTTTCTGGAGGGCAGGTGTCATTTACAGAACTGCAAGTTGGTGAAAATTTAGTGACCTTTTGCAGTGGGTTCAAAGCTGCTGTTGTGGGAAACGGCCACAAGGAGGTAGCATTTCTCCATTCCCCAATCTGGGTACTAGGGCAGCAGAGCCTTTCTGGAAGTCATTGTCCTAGGTTGTAAATTAGAATGGAATTTGCCAGGAGAAGTCCCCATAAGTTTATGTCTCATTACTTCTTCTTGGTTTTTACAATTTTTTTAATCTGGGTAAAGTTTAGAATATTGTTTGTCTTTGGTGTACACAATCTGGTTCATCTGTACATTATGTATGTCTATTAATGTACAGATACTCTTCCCATGTAAAATATTACAGTGTTCCGTCGACCTCCCTTGTTATATGTTCGGTGTTTTTGATACATGTATATAATATGTATTTGTATATGTATAGTAACACTAATCTTCATTTCTCAATTTCCCCCCTCCTTTCCTTTCAGATGAGCATAGTTTGTTTTCTAAGCCTGTGAGTGTCTTTCTCTTTGGAAATATGTTCATCTGTGTCAGTTATTAGATAATGCCATAAGTGATAATATAGGATATAGGTCTATTGCTTTCCGACCTACTTCATGTTTTGTGAATATCTCCAGGCTCATCTATGGTGCCTCAAAGAGCAGTGCTTCAATGTTTTCCATGGCTAATATTCCATTGTGTACATGGACCACTTCTTCTTGGTGCATTCCTCTGTTGATGGACATTTTCGTTGCTTCCAAGTGTTGCCTATGGTAAATATTGCTGGAGTGCAGGATTGCCAGCCTGTGATTTTTGATTTTCATTTTCTCAGGTTTTAGACCCAGCAGTGGGTATGATTGATTCACTGGTATGGTAGGTCAACGTTTACCTTTTCAAGGCACCTCAGTTGTGCTTTCATTAGTGGCTCTTACCACGTCCCCCTTAGAATCGAGGGTACGCATTTCTCCACAATCACGTCAGCATTTATTGTTTGCAGCATTCTTGTTGATGGCCGTTCTGACTGGTATGAGCTGATAGGTTTTTGTAATTTGGGTTTACATGTCTGTAAAAATTCCTACAATTCATCATTTTTCCACGGCTTTTTCTTTTCTGTTAAAAGAAAAAAGAAAAAAGTGTGACTATAATATACCTCTTCAAATTTTCTTTTTGGAAGGTTGCACACTGGAAATTTTTGGTCGATTTTCGACCTCAGTACCTTTTGGAGGGCCGGTGTCATTTACAGAACTGCAATTGGTGAATATTTAGTGACCTTTTGCAGTGGGTTTAAAGCTGCTGTTGTGGGAAACGGCCACAAGGATGCAGCATTTCTCCTTTCCCAAATCTGGGTACTAGTGCAACAGAGCCGTTCTGGAAGTTCTTTGCCTAGGTTTTAAATTTGGATGGAATGTGCCAGGAAAACCCCCCATAAGTTTATGTCTCATTACTCCTAGTTCGTTGTTTTAATTTTTTCAATTGGGGTAATGGTTAGAATGTTGCTCGTCCAAGGTGTACACACTCTGGTTTATCTACATATTCTATATAACTATTTATGTAGAGATCCTCTTCCCGTGTAAATTATTACAGAGTGTTCCGTAAACCTTCTTTGCTATATGGTCTGTCTTTTTGATATATGTATATAATATGTATTTGTATACATATGGTAACGCTAATCTTCATTTATCCACTCCCCCCACCTTTCCTTTTAGATAAGCATAGTTTTTTTTAATAAGTCTGTGATTGACTTTCTCTGTGGAAATATGTTCATTTGTGTCAGTTATTAGATAACGCCTATAAGTGATATCATAGGATATAGGACTTTTGCTTTCCGACTTACCTCATGTTCTGTGATTATCTCCAAGATCATCTATGGTGCCTCAAAGAGCACTGTTTCATTGTTTTCCATAGCTAGTATTCATTGTGTACATGGACGACTTCTTCTTTATCCTTTCTTCTGTTGATGGACATTTTGGTTGCTTCACTGTCTTGTCTATTGTGAATCAGGCTGCAGTGCAGCTTTTGCAGCCTGGGTCTTCTTCATTCTGGTCTTCTCAGGTGAGAGGACCACTGGTGTGCCTGCTGGATTGAATGGTACCTCAATTTTTCCTTTTAAACGCAGCTCCTTTCTGTTCTCATTATTAACGTTTAACCCTCTTACATCTCACCAGCAGCTAGAGGGTACACAGTTCTCTAAAACCACTTCAGCATTTATTGTTTGTAGTCCTTTTGCCAATGGTCAGTCGACTGGTGTGAGTTGAAAACTTTTTGTAGATTAGATTGCATGAGTCTAATACTTCCTGAGGTTGAGCTTTTATCCATTTTCCTTTCTTTAAAAAGAGGGTGAGTAAAACTTGCCTCTTCATACTATCTTCTTGAAAATTCTGCCTGTTTTGACTTTTTTTTATCCATTCCCTACCTCAGCACAATTTTGAGGGCAGGTGTCCTTTACAGCCTTGAGTCATTTTGAATGGTAAGTGACCATAAGCTGTGGGTTAAAAGCTGCTCTTGCGGGAATTGGCCACAAGGCAGCAGAATTTCTCCTTTACCAAATCTGGTTACTAGGGCAACAGAGCCTTACTGGAAGTGGTGTTCTAGGTTGTAAATTAGAATGGAATGTGCGGGGGAAAAGCCCTTTAAGTTTATGTCTCATTACTTCTTGTTGGTATTTTTAACTTAATTTTTATTTTTTATCACAGCAAACTTGATTACAATGTTTTGTTTGTTCTAGGTGTGCAAGATGTGGTTCTTTCACACATATACATATATCTATTCTTCTTCGGATCCTTTTCCCATATAGGTTATGAAACGATGTTGAGTAGTATTCTCTTGATATTGCGTAGGTCTTTGGTGATTATATATTTCACATGTGTTTGTAACTCTCTGTTAACCTAAAAATGGTAATGTATCCAATCCTCACAACTTTCTATTTGGTGAACCATAAGAATTTTAATGAATCTATGATAGTGTTTCTCTGTGGAAATATCTTTCTTTGTATCATTTTTTAGGTAACCCCTATATGTGATATGATAGGATATGTGCCTTTCGCTTTCTCACTTACTCCAAGTTGCGTGATTACTTCTAGACTCATCTATGGTGCTGCAAATGGCATTGTTTCATTTTTTCACTAGCTCATATTCCATCTATACAGGTAGCAGTTCTTCTTTGTCCACCCATCTGTCGGTGGACTTTTGGTTACTTCCATATCTTGGCTATTGTAATACTATGGAATGCAGATTTGCGTGGCTGTGTCCTTCCAATTCTGTCTTCTTAGTTTATAGGTCCAGGAATAGGTCTGCTGGATCATATGGTAGCTCAATGTTTACCTTTTAAAGGCACCTCTGTTCTGTTCTCCTTAGTGGCTCTTTCCAGGTTACGTCCCACTTAAAGTGGAGGGCATGTATTTCTTCCCAGCACCTTCAGGATTTTTTCTTTGTAGTTTTTGCTGATGGTTATTCTGAGTGGTGTGAGCTGATACCTCTTTGTGGTTGAATTTGCATGTGTCTCATAATGCGTTGAAATTGAGCTTTAAGACATGTCCTTTTTATTTTTCCAGCTGTGATTAGAGCTTATTTCTTCAAGGTGTTTTCTTAAAGTATGTGTCACCATTTGAAATATTTTGGCCATTATCTCCCTCAAGACATTTTGAGGGTAGGTTTCATTTACAGCCCTGCAGTACTTGTTCATATGAAGTGACCATTAGCTCAGGCTTTAAACCTGCTTTTGCAGGTAACGGCCAGAGAGCGGCAGCCTTTCTACGTTCCCCTTGCTGGTACTAGGGAAACAGACCTACCGTCCAGTGGTGTTTTTCGGTTATAAATTAGAGTGCAATGTGCGCGGATAAACCCACAAATGTTGATGTCTCCTTGCTTTTGTTTGTTTTTAAATTTAATTTATATTTATTATTAGAGTAATATTCCATTGTGTACGTGGACCACTTCTTCTTGGTGCATTCCTCGGTTGATGGACATTTTCATTGCTTCCAAGTGCTGGCTATGGTAAATCTTGCTGGCGTACAGATTTGCCAGCCTGTGACTTTTTGATTCTCATTTTCTCAGGTGATTGGCCAAGCAGTGGTTGTGATTGATTGACTGGTAGCTCAATGTTTCCCTTTTCGAAGCACCTACATTGTGTTTTCATTAGTGGCTCTTTACATGCCCCCCCTTACAACCGAGGGTACGCATTTCTCCACACTCCCTTCACCTTTTATTTTTTGCAGCATTTTTCCTAATGGCCATTCTGACTGCTGTGAGCTGATAGGTTTTTGTAATATGGGTATGCATGTCATTAAAATTTTTAAAATTCGTCATATTCCTACCCCTTTCGCTTTTCTCTTAAAAGAAAAAAACCGTGAGTACAATATAGCTCTTGAAATTGTCTTCTTCGAAGGTTGCCCTATTGTGAAGTTTTTGGTCGATTTTTGATCCCAGAAATTTTCTGGAGGGCAGGTGTCATTTACAGAACTGCAAGTTGGTGAAAATTTAGTGACCTTTTGCAGTGGGTTCAAAGCTGCTGTTGTGGGAAACGGCCACAAGGAGGTAGCATTTCTCCATTCCCCAATCTGGGTACTAGGGCAGCAGAGCCTTTCTGGAAGTCATTGTCCTAGGTTGTAAATTAGAATGGAATTTGCCAGGAGAAGTCCCCATAAGTTTATGTCTCATTACTTCTTCTTGGTTTTTACAATTTTTTTAATCTGGGTAAAGTTTAGAATATTGTTTGTCTTTGGTGTACACAATCTGGTTCATCTGTACATTATGTATGTCTATTAATGTACAGATACTCTTCCCATGTAAAATATTACAGTGTTCCGTCGACCTCCCTTGTTATATGTTCGGTGTTTTTGATACATGTATATAATATGTATTTGTATATGTATAGTAACACTAATCTTCATTTCTCAATTTCCCCCCTCCTTTCCTTTCAGATGAGCATAGTTTGTTTTCTAAGCCTGTGAGTGTCTTTCTCTTTGGAAATATGTTCATCTGTGTCACTTATTAGATAATGCCATAAGTGATAATATAGGATATAGGTCTATTGCTTTCCGACCTACTTCATGTTTTGTGAATATCTCCAGGCTCATCTATGGTGCCTCAAAGAGCAGTGCTTCAATGTTTTCCATGGCTAATATTCCATTGTGTACATGGACCACTTCTTCTTGGTGCATTCCTCTGTTGATGGACATTTTCGTTGCTTCCAAGTGTTGCCTATGGTAAATATTGCTGGAGTGCAGGATTGCCAGCCTGTGATTTTTGATTTTCATTTTCTCAGGTTTTAGACCCAGCAGTGGGTATGATTGATTCACTGGTATGGTAGGTCAACGTTTACCTTTTCAAGGCACCTCAGTTGTGCTTTCATTAGTGGCTCTTACCACGTCCCCCTTAGAATCGAGGGTACGCATTTCTCCACAATCACGTCAGCATTTATTGTTTGCAGCATTCTTGTTGATGGCCGTTCTGACTGGTATGAGCTGATAGGTTTTTGTAATTTGGGTTTACATGTCTGTAAAAATTCCTACAATTCATCATTTTTCCACGGCTTTTTCTTTTCTGTTAAAAGAAAAAAGAAAAAAGTGTGACTATAATATACCTCTTCAAATTTTCTTTTTGGAAGGTTGCACACTGGAAATTTTTGGTCGATTTTCGACCTCAGTACCTTTTGGAGGGCCGGTGTCATTTACAGAACTGCAATTGGTGAATATTTAGTGACCTTTTGCAGTGGGTTTAAAGCTGCTGTTGTGGGAAACGGCCACAAGGATGCAGCATTTCTCCTTTCCCAAATCTGGGTACTAGTGCAACAGAGCCGTTCTGGAAGTTCTTTGCCTAGGTTTTAAATTTGGATGGAATGTGCCAGGAAAACCCCCCATAAGTTTATGTCTCATTACTCCTAGTTCGTTGTTTTAATTTTTTCAATTGGGGTAATGGTTAGAATGTTGCTCGTCCAAGGTGTACACACTCTGGTTTATCTACATATTCTATATAACTATTTATGTAGAGATCCTCTTCCCGTGTAAATTATTACAGAGTGTTCCGTAAACCTTCTTTGCTATATGGTCTGTCTTTTTGATATATGTATATAATATGTATTTGTATACATATGGTAACGCTAATCTTCATTTATCCACTCCCCCCACCTTTCCTTTTAGATAAGCATAGTTTTTTTTAATAAGTCTGTGATTGACTTTCTCTGTGGAAATATGTTCATTTGTGTCAGTTATTAGATAACGCCTATAAGTGATATCATAGGATATAGGACTTTTGCTTTCCGACTTACCTCATGTTCTGTGATTATCTCCAAGATCATCTATGGTGCCTCAAAGAGCACTGTTTCATTGTTTTCCATAGCTAGTATTCATTGTGTACATGGACGACTTCTTCTTTATCCTTTCTTCTGTTGATGGACATTTTGGTTGCTTCACTGTCTTGTCTATTGTGAATCAGGCTGCAGTGCAGCTTTTGCAGCCTGGGTCTTCTTCATTCTGGTCTTCTCAGGTGAGAGGACCACTGGTGTGCCTGCTGGATTGAATGGTACCTCAATTTTTCCTTTTAAACGCAGCTCCTTTCTGTTCTCATTATTAACGTTTAACCCTCTTACATCTCACCAGCAGCTAGAGGGTACACAGTTCTCTAAAACCACTTCAGCATTTATTGTTTGTAGTCCTTTTGCCAATGGTCAGTCGACTGGTGTGAGTTGAAAACTTTTTGTAGATTAGATTGCATGAGTCTAATACTTCCTGAGGTTGAGCTTTTATCCATTTTCCTTTCTTTAAAAAGAGGGTGAGTAAAACTTGCCTCTTCATACTATCTTCTTGAAAATTCTGCCTGTTTTGACTTTTTTTTATCCATTCCCTACCTCAGCACAATTTTGAGGGCAGGTGTCCTTTACAGCCTTGAGTCATTTTGAATGGTAAGTGACCATAAGCTGTGGGTTAAAAGCTGCTCTTGCGGGAATTGGCCACAAGGCAGCAGAATTTCTCCTTTACCAAATCTGGTTACTAGGGCAACAGAGCCTTACTGGAAGTGGTGTTCTAGGTTGTAAATTAGAATGGAATGTGCGGGGGAAAAGCCCTTTAAGTTTATGTCTCATTACTTCTTGTTGGTATTTTTAACTTAATTTTTATTTTTTATCACAGCAAACTTGATTACAATGTTTTGTTTGTTCTAGGTGTGCAAGATGTGGTTCTTTCACACATATACATATATCTATTCTTCTTCGGATCCTTTTCCCATATAGGTTATGAAACGATGTTGAGTAGTATTCTCTTGATATTGCGTAGGTCTTTGGTGATTATATATTTCACATGTGTTTGTAACTCTCTGTTAACCTAAAAATGGTAATGTATCCAATCCTCACAACTTTCTATTTGGTGAACCATAAGAATTTTAATGAATCTATGATAGTGTTTCTCTGTGGAAATATCTTTCTTTGTATCATTTTTTAGGTAACCCCTATATGTGATATGATAGGATATGTGCCTTTCGCTTTCTCACTTACTCCAAGTTGCGTGATTACTTCTAGACTCATCTATGGTGCTGCAAATGGCATTGTTTCATTTTTTCACTAGCTCATATTCCATCTATACAGGTAGCAGTTCTTCTTTGTCCACCCATCTGTCGGTGGACTTTTGGTTACTTCCATATCTTGGCTATTGTAATACTATGGAATGCAGATTTGCGTGGCTGTGTCCTTCCAATTCTGTCTTCTTAGTTTATAGGTCCAGGAATAGGTCTGCTGGATCATATGGTAGCTCAATGTTTACCTTTTAAAGGCACCTCTGTTCTGTTCTCCTTAGTGGCTCTTTCCAGGTTACGTCCCACTTAAAGTGGAGGGCATGTATTTCTTCCCAGCACCTTCAGGATTTTTTCTTTGTAGTTTTTGCTGATGGTTATTCTGAGTGGTGTGAGCTGATACCTCTTTGTGGTTGAATTTGCATGTGTCTCATAATGCGTTGAAATTGAGCTTTAAGACATGTCCTTTTTATTTTTCCAGCTGTGATTAGAGCTTATTTCTTCAAGGTGTTTTCTTAAAGTATGTGTCACCATTTGAAATATTTTGGCCATTATCTCCCTCAAGACATTTTGAGGGTAGGTTTCATTTACAGCCCTGCAGTACTTGTTCATATGAAGTGACCATTAGCTCAGGCTTTAAACCTGCTTTTGCAGGTAACGGCCAGAGAGCGGCAGCCTTTCTACGTTCCCCTTGCTGGTACTAGGGAAACAGACCTACCGTCCAGTGGTGTTTTTCGGTTATAAATTAGAGTGCAATGTGCGCGGATAAACCCACAAATGTTGATGTCTCCTTGCTTTTGTTTGTTTTTAAATTTAATTTATATTTATTATTAGAGTAATATTCCATTGTGTACGTGGACCACTTCTTCTTGGTGCATTCCTCGGTTGATGGACATTTTCATTGCTTCCAAGTGCTGGCTATGGTAAATCTTGCTGGCGTACAGATTTGCCAGCCTGTGACTTTTTGATTCTCATTTTCTCAGGTGATTGGCCAAGCAGTGGTTGTGATTGATTGACTGGTAGCTCAATGTTTCCCTTTTCGAAGCACCTACATTGTGTTTTCATTAGTGGCTCTTTACATGCCCCCCCTTACAACCGAGGGTACGCATTTCTCCACACTCCCTTCACCTTTTATTTTTTGCAGCATTTTTCCTAATGGCCATTCTGACTGCTGTGAGCTGATAGGTTTTTGTAATATGGGTATGCATGTCATTAAAATTTTTAAAATTCGTCATATTCCTACCCCTTTCGCTTTTCTCTTAAAAGAAAAAAACCGTGAGTACAATATAGCTCTTGAAATTGTCTTCTTCGAAGGTTGCCCTATTGTGAAGTTTTTGGTCGATTTTTGATCCCAGAAATTTTCTGGAGGGCAGGTGTCATTTACAGAACTGCAAGTTGGTGAAAATTTAGTGACCTTTTGCAGTGGGTTCAAAGCTGCTGTTGTGGGAAACGGCCACAAGGAGGTAGCATTTCTCCATTCCCCAATCTGGGTACTAGGGCAGCAGAGCCTTTCTGGAAGTCATTGTCCTAGGTTGTAAATTAGAATGGAATTTGCCAGGAGAAGTCCCCATAAGTTTATGTCTCATTACTTCTTCTTGGTTTTTACAATTTTTTTAATCTGGGTAAAGTTTAGAATATTGTTTGTCTTTGGTGTACACAATCTGGTTCATCTGTACATTATGTATGTCTATTAATGTACAGATACTCTTCCCATGTAAAATATTACAGTGTTCCGTCGACCTCCCTTGTTATATGTTCGGTGTTTTTGATACATGTATATAATATGTATTTGTATATGTATAGTAACACTAATCTTCATTTCTCAATTTCCCCCCTCCTTTCCTTTCAGATGAGCATAGTTTGTTTTCTAAGCCTGTGAGTGTCTTTCTCTTTGGAAATATGTTCATCTGTGTCACTTATTAGATAATGCCATAAGTGATAATATAGGATATAGGTCTATTGCTTTCCGACCTACTTCATGTTTTGTGAATATCTCCAGGCTCATCTATGGTGCCTCAAAGAGCAGTGCTTCAATGTTTTCCATGGCTAATATTCCATTGTGTACATGGACCACTTCTTCTTGGTGCATTCCTCTGTTGATGGACATTTTCGTTGCTTCCAAGTGTTGCCTATGGTAAATATTGCTGGAGTGCAGGATTGCCAGCCTGTGATTTTTGATTTTCATTTTCTCAGGTTTTAGACCCAGCAGTGGGTATGATTGATTCACTGGTATGGTAGGTCAACGTTTACCTTTTCAAGGCACCTCAGTTGTGCTTTCATTAGTGGCTCTTACCACGTCCCCCTTAGAATCGAGGGTACGCATTTCTCCACAATCACGTCAGCATTTATTGTTTGCAGCATTCTTGTTGATGGCCGTTCTGACTGGTATGAGCTGATAGGTTTTTGTAATTTGGGTTTACATGTCTGTAAAAATTCCTACAATTCATCATTTTTCCACGGCTTTTTCTTTTCTGTTAAAAGAAAAAAGAAAAAAGTGTGACTATAATATACCTCTTCAAATTTTCTTTTTGGAAGGTTGCACACTGGAAATTTTTGGTCGATTTTCGACCTCAGTACCTTTTGGAGGGCCGGTGTCATTTACAGAACTGCAATTGGTGAATATTTAGTGACCTTTTGCAGTGGGTTTAAAGCTGCTGTTGTGGGAAACGGCCACAAGGATGCAGCATTTCTCCTTTCCCAAATCTGGGTACTAGTGCAACAGAGCCGTTCTGGAAGTTCTTTGCCTAGGTTTTAAATTTGGATGGAATGTGCCAGGAAAACCCCCCATAAGTTTATGTCTCATTACTCCTAGTTCGTTGTTTTAATTTTTTCAATTGGGGTAATGGTTAGAATGTTGCTCGTCCAAGGTGTACACACTCTGGTTTATCTACATATTCTATATAACTATTTATGTAGAGATCCTCTTCCCGTGTAAATTATTACAGAGTGTTCCGTAAACCTTCTTTGCTATATGGTCTGTCTTTTTGATATATGTATATAATATGTATTTGTATACATATGGTAACGCTAATCTTCATTTATCCACTCCCCCCACCTTTCCTTTTAGATAAGCATAGTTTTTTTTAATAAGTCTGTGATTGACTTTCTCTGTGGAAATATGTTCATTTGTGTCAGTTATTAGATAACGCCTATAAGTGATATCATAGGATATAGGACTTTTGCTTTCCGACTTACCTCATGTTCTGTGATTATCTCCAAGATCATCTATGGTGCCTCAAAGAGCACTGTTTCATTGTTTTCCATAGCTAGTATTCATTGTGTACATGGACGACTTCTTCTTTATCCTTTCTTCTGTTGATGGACATTTTGGTTGCTTCACTGTCTTGTCTATTGTGAATCAGGCTGCAGTGCAGCTTTTGCAGCCTGGGTCTTCTTCATTCTGGTCTTCTCAGGTGAGAGGACCACTGGTGTGCCTGCTGGATTGAATGGTACCTCAATTTTTCCTTTTAAACGCAGCTCCTTTCTGTTCTCATTATTAACGTTTAACCCTCTTACATCTCACCAGCAGCTAGAGGGTACACAGTTCTCTAAAACCACTTCAGCATTTATTGTTTGTAGTCCTTTTGCCAATGGTCAGTCGACTGGTGTGAGTTGAAAACTTTTTGTAGATTAGATTGCATGAGTCTAATACTTCCTGAGGTTGAGCTTTTATCCATTTTCCTTTCTTTAAAAAGAGGGTGAGTAAAACTTGCCTCTTCATACTATCTTCTTGAAAATTCTGCCTGTTTTGACTTTTTTTTATCCATTCCCTACCTCAGCACAATTTTGAGGGCAGGTGTCCTTTACAGCCTTGAGTCATTTTGAATGGTAAGTGACCATAAGCTGTGGGTTAAAAGCTGCTCTTGCGGGAATTGGCCACAAGGCAGCAGAATTTCTCCTTTACCAAATCTGGTTACTAGGGCAACAGAGCCTTACTGGAAGTGGTGTTCTAGGTTGTAAATTAGAATGGAATGTGCGGGGGAAAAGCCCTTTAAGTTTATGTCTCATTACTTCTTGTTGGTATTTTTAACTTAATTTTTATTTTTTATCACAGCAAACTTGATTACAATGTTTTGTTTGTTCTAGGTGTGCAAGATGTGGTTCTTTCACACATATACATATATCTATTCTTCTTCGGATCCTTTTCCCATATAGGTTATGAAACAATGTTGAGTAGTATTCTCTTGATATTGCGTAGGTCTTTGGTGATTATATATTTCACATGTGTTTGTAACTCTCTGTTAACCTAAAAATGGTAATGTATCCAATCCTCACAACTTTCTATTTGGTGAACCATAAGAATTTTAATGAATCTATGATAGTGTTTCTCTGTGGAAATATCTTTCTTTGTATCATTTTTTAGGTAACCCCTATATGTGATATGATAGGATATGTGCCTTTCGCTTTCTCACTTACTCCAAGTTGCGTGATTACTTCTAGACTCATCTATGGTGCTGCAAATGGCATTGTTTCATTTTTTCACTAGCTCATATTCCATCTATACAGGTAGCAGTTCTTCTTTGTCCACCCATCTGTCGGTGGACTTTTTGGTTACTTCCATATCTTGGCTATTGTAATACTATGGAATGCAGATTTGCGTGGCTGTGTCCTTCCAATTCTGTCTTCTTAGTTTATAGGTCCAGGAATAGGTCTGCTGGATCATATGGTAGCTCAATGTTTACCTTTTAAAGGCACCTCTGTTCTGTTCTCCTTAGTGGCTCTTTCCAGGTTACGTCCCACTTAAAGTGGAGGGCATGTATTTCTTCCCAGCACCTTCAGGATTTTTTCTTTGTAGTTTTTGCTGATGGTTATTCTGAGTGGTGTGAGCTGATACCTCTTTGTGGTTGAATTTGCATGTGTCTCATAATGCGTTGAAATTGAGCTTTAAGACATGTCCTTTTTATTTTTCCAGCTGTGATTAGAGCTTATTTCTTCAAGGTGTTTTCTTAAAGTATGTGTCACCATTTGAAATATTTTGGCCATTATCTCCCTCAAGACATTTTGAGGGTAGGTTTCATTTACAGCCCTGCAGTACTTGTTCATATGAAGTGACCATTAGCTCAGGCTTTAAACCTGCTTTTGCAGGTAACGGCCAGAGAGCGGCAGCCTTTCTACGTTCCCCTTGCTGGTACTAGGGAAACAGACCTACCGTCCAGTGGTGTTTTTCGGTTATAAATTAGAGTGCAATGTGCGCGGATAAACCCACAAATGTTGATGTCTCCTTGCTTTTGTTTGTTTTTAAATTTAATTTATATTTATTATTAGAGTAATATTCCATTGTGTACGTGGACCACTTCTTCTTGGTGCATTCCTCGGTTGATGGACATTTTCATTGCTTCCAAGTGCTGGCTATGGTAAATCTTGCTGGCGTACAGATTTGCCAGCCTGTGACTTTTTGATTCTCATTTTCTCAGGTGATTGGCCAAGCAGTGGTTGTGATTGATTGACTGGTAGCTCAATGTTTCCCTTTTCGAAGCACCTACATTGTGTTTTCATTAGTGGCTCTTTACATGCCCCCCCTTACAACCGAGGGTACGCATTTCTCCACACTCCCTTCACCTTTTATTTTTTGCAGCATTTTTCCTAATGGCCATTCTGACTGCTGTGAGCTGATAGGTTTTTGTAATATGGGTATGCATGTCATTAAAATTTTTAAAATTCGTCATATTCCTACCCCTTTCGCTTTTCTCTTAAAAGAAAAAAACCGTGAGTACAATATAGCTCTTGAAATTGTCTTCTTCGAAGGTTGCCCTATTGTGAAGTTTTTGGTCGATTTTTGATCCCAGAAATTTTCTGGAGGGCAGGTGTCATTTACAGAACTGCAAGTTGGTGAAAATTTAGTGACCTTTTGCAGTGGGTTCAAAGCTGCTGTTGTGGGAAACGGCCACAAGGAGGTAGCATTTCTCCATTCCCCAATCTGGGTACTAGGGCAGCAGAGCCTTTCTGGAAGTCATTGTCCTAGGTTGTAAATTAGAATGGAATTTGCCAGGAGAAGTCCCCATAAGTTTATGTCTCATTACTTCTTCTTGGTTTTTACAATTTTTTTAATCTGGGTAAAGTTTAGAATATTGTTTGTCTTTGGTGTACACAATCTGGTTCATCTGTACATTATGTATGTCTATTAATGTACAGATACTCTTCCCATGTAAAATATTACAGTGTTCCGTCGACCTCCCTTGTTATATGTTCGGTCTTTTTGATACATGTATATAATATGTATTTGTATATGTATAGTAACACTAATCTTCATTTCTCAATTTCCCCCCTCCTTTCCTTTCAGATGAGCATAGTTTGTTTTCTAAGCCTGTGAGTGTCTTTCTCTTTGGAAATATGTTCATCTGTGTCAGTTATTAGATAATGCCATAAGTGATAATATAGGATATAGGTCTATTGCTTTCCGACCTACTTCATGTTTTGTGAATATCTCCAGGCTCATCTATGGTGCCTCAAAGAGCAGTGCTTCAATGTTTTCCATGGCTAATATTCCATTGTGTACATGGACCACTTCTTCTTGGTGCATTCCTCTGTTGATGGACATTTTCGTTGCTTCCAAGTGTTGCCTATGGTAAATATTGCTGGAGTGCAGGATTGCCAGCCTGTGATTTTTGATTTTCATTTTCTCAGGTTTTAGACCCAGCAGTGGGTATGATTGATTCACTGGTATGGTAGGTCAACGTTTACCTTTTCAAGGCACCTCAGTTGTGCTTTCATTAGTGGCTCTTACCACGTCCCCCTTAGAATCGAGGGTACGCATTTCTCCACAATCACGTCAGCATTTATTGTTTGCAGCATTCTTGTTGATGGCCGTTCTGACTGGTATGAGCTGATAGGTTTTTGTAATTTGGGTTTACATGTCTGTAAAAATTCCTACAATTCATCATTTTTCCACGGCTTTTTCTTTTCTGTTAAAAGAAAAAAGAAAAAAGTGTGACTATAATATACCTCTTCAAATTTTCTTTTTGGAAGGTTGCACACTGGAAATTTTTGGTCGATTTTCGACCTCAGTACCTTTTGGAGGGCCGGTGTCATTTACAGAACTGCAATTGGTGAATATTTAGTGACCTTTTGCAGTGGGTTTAAAGCTGCTGTTGTGGGAAACGGCCACAAGGATGCAGCATTTCTCCTTTCCCAAATCTGGGTACTAGTGCAACAGAGCCGTTCTGGAAGTTCTTTGCCTAGGTTTTAAATTTGGATGGAATGTGCCAGGAAAACCCCCCATAAGTTTATGTCTCATTACTCCTAGTTCGTTGTTTTAATTTTTTCAATTGGGGTAATGGTTAGAATGTTGCTCGTCCAAGGTGTACACACTCTGGTTTATCTACATATTCTATATAACTATTTATGTAGAGATCCTCTTCCCGTGTAAATTATTACAGAGTGTTCCGTAAACCTTCTTTGCTATATGTTCTGTCTTTTTGATATATGTATATAATATGTATTTGTATACATATGGTAACGCTAATCTTCATTTATCCACTCCCCCCACCTTTCCTTTTAGATAAGCATAGTTTTTTTTAATAAGTCTGTGATTGACTTTCTCTGTGGAAATATGTTCATTTGTGTCAGTTATTAGATAACGCCTATAAGTGATATCATAGGATATAGGACTTTTGCTTTCCGACTTACCTCATGTTCTGTGATTATCTCCAAGATCATCTATGGTGCCTCAAAGAGCACTGTTTCATTGTTTTCCATAGCTAGTATTCATTGTGTACATGGACGACTTCTTCTTTATCCTTTCTTCTGTTGATGGACATTTTGGTTGCTTCACTGTCTTGTCTATTGTGAATCAGGCTGCAGTGCAGCTTTTGCAGCCTGGGTCTTCTTCATTCTGGTCTTCTCAGGTGAGAGGACCACTGGTGTGCCTGCTGGATTGAATGGTACCTCAATTTTTCCTTTTAAACGCAGCTCCTTTCTGTTCTCATTATTAACGTTTAACCCTCTTACATCTCACCAGCAGCTAGAGGGTACACAGTTCTCTAAAACCACTTCAGCATTTATTGTTTGTAGTCCTTTTGCCAATGGTCAGTCGACTGGTGTGAGTTGAAAACTTTTTGTAGATTAGATTGCATGAGTCTAATACTTCCTGAGGTTGAGCTTTTATCCATTTTCCTTTCTTTAAAAAGAGGGTGAGTAAAACTTGCCTCTTCATACTATCTTCTTGAAAATTCTGCCTGTTTTGACTTTTTTTTATCCATTCCCTACCTCAGCACAATTTTGAGGGCAGGTGTCCTTCACAGCCTTGAGTCATTTTGAATGGTAAGTGACCATAAGCTGTGGGTTAAAAGCTGCTCTTGCGGGAATTGGCCACAAGGCAGCAGAATTTCTCCTTTACCAAATCTGGTTACTAGGGCAACAGAGCCTTACTGGAAGTGGTGTTCTAGGTTGTAAATTAGAATGGAATGTGCGGGGGAAAAGCCCTTTAAGTTTATGTCTCATTACTTCTTGTTGGTATTTTTAACTTAATTTTTATTTTTTATCACAGCAAACTTGATTACAATGTTTTGTTTGTTCTAGGTGTGCAAGATGTGGTTCTTTCACACATATACATATATCTATTCTTCTTCGGATCCTTTTCCCATATAGGTTATGAAACAATGTTGAGTAGTATTCTCTTGATATTGCGTAGGTCTTTGGTGATTATATATTTCACATGTGTTTGTAACTCTCTGTTAACCTAAAAATGGTAATGTATCCAATCCTCACAACTTTCTATTTGGTGAACCATAAGAATTTTAATGAATCTATGATAGTGTTTCTCTGTGGAAATATCTTTCTTTGTATCATTTTTTAGGTAACCCCTATATGTGATATGATAGGATATGTGCCTTTCGCTTTCTCACTTACTCCAAGTTGTGTGATTACTTCTAGGCTCATCTATGGTGCTGCAAATGACATTGTTTCATTTTTTCACTAGCTCATATTCCATCTGTACAGATAGCAGTTCTTCTTTGTCCACCCATCTGTCGGTGGTCTTTTTGGTTACTTCCATATCTTGGCTATTGTAATAATATGCAATACAGATTTGCGTGCCTCTGTCCTTCCAATTTTGCCTTCTTAGGTTATAGGTCCAGGAATAGGACTGCTGGATCATATGGTAGCTCAATGTTTTCCTTTCAAAGGCACCTCTGTTCTGTTCTCCTTAGTGGCTCTTTCCAGGTTACGTCCCACTTAAAGTGGAGGGCATGTATTTCTTCCCAGCACCTTCAGGATTTTTTCTTTGTAGTTTTTGCTGATGGTTATTCTGAGTGGTGTGAGCTGATACCTCTTTGTGGTTGAATTTGCATGTGTCTCATAATGCGTTGAAATTGAGCTTTAAGACATGTCCTTTTTATTTTTCCAGCTGTGATTAGAGCTTATTTCTTCAAAGTGTTTTTTTAAAGTATGTGTCACCTTTTGAAATATTTTGGCCATTATCTCCCTCAAGACATTTTGAGGGCAAGATTCATTTACAGCCCTGCAGTACTTGTTCATATGAAGTGACCATTAGCTCAGGCTTTAAACCTGCTTTTGCAGGTATCAGCCAAAGAGCGGCAGCCTTTCTACGTTTCCCTTGCTGGTACTAGGGAAACAGACCTACCGGCCAGTGGTGTTCTTCGGTTATAAATTAGAGTGAATGTGCCCGGATAAACCCACAAATGTTGATGTCTCCTTGCTTTTGTTTGTTTTTAAATTTAATTTATATTTATTATTAGAGTAATATACCATTGTGTACGTAGACTACTTCTTCTTGGTGCATTCCTCAGTTGATGGACATTTTCATTGCTTCCAAGTGCTGGCTATGGTAAATCTTGCTGGCGTACAGGTTTGCCAGCCTGTGACTTTTTGATTCTCATTTTGTCAGGTGATAGGCCAAGAAGTGATTGTGATTGATTGACGGGTATCTCAATGTTTCCCTTTTCAAAGCACCTACATTGTGTTTTCATTAGTGGCTCGTTACATGCCCCCCCTTACAACCGAGGGTACACATTTCTCCACACTCCCTTCACCGTTTATTTTTTGCAGCATTTTTCCTAATGGCCATTCTGACTGCTCTGAGCTGATAGGTTTTTGTAATATGGGTATGCATGTCATTAAAATTTTTAAAATTCGTCATATTCCTACGCCTTTTTCTTTTCTCTTAAAAGAAAAAACCGTGAGTACAGTATAGCTCTTGAAATTGTCTTCTTCGAAGGTTGCCCTCTTCTGAAGATTTTGTTCGATATTTGACCCCAGAAATTTTCTGGAGGGCAGTTGCCATTTATAGAACTGCAAGTTGGTGAAAATTTACTGACATTTTGCAGTGGGTTCAAAGCTGCTGTTGTGGGAAACGGCCACAAGGAGTTAGCATTTCTCCATTCCCCAATCTGGGTACTAGGGCAGCAGAGCCTTTCTGGAAGTCATTGTCCTAGGTTGTAAATTAGAATGGAATTTGCCAGGAGCAATCCCCATAAGTTTATGTCTCATTACTTCTTCTTGGTTTTTAAATTTTTTTTAATCTGGGTAAAGTTTAGAATATTGTTTGTCCTAGGTGTACACAATCTGGTTCATTTGTACATTATGTATGTCTATTAATGTACAGATCCTCTTCCCATGTAAAATATTACAGTGTTCCTTCGACCTCCCTTGCTATATGTTCGGTCTTTTTGATACATGTATATAATATGTATTTGTATATGTATAGTAACACTAATCTTCATTTCTCAATTTCCCCCCTCCTTTCCTTTCAGATGAGCATAGTTTGTTTTCTAAGCCTGTGAGTGTCTTTCTCTTTGGAAATATGTTCATCTGTGTCAGTTATTAGATAATGCCATAAGTGATAATATAGGAAATAGGTGTTTTGCTGTCCGACCTACTTCATGTTTTGTGATTATCTCCAGGCTCATCTATGGTGCCTCAAAGAGCAGTGCTTCAATGTTTTCCATGGCTAATATTCCATTGTGTACATGGACCACTTCTTCTTGGTTCATTCCTCTGTTGATGGACATTTTCGTTGCTTCCATGTGTTGCCTATGGTAAATATTGCTGGAGTGCAGGATTGCCAGCCTGTGATTTTTGATTTTCATTTTCTCAGGTGATAGACCCAGCACTGGGTATGATTGATTGACTGGTATGGTAGGTCAACGTTGACCTTTTCAAGGCACCTCAATTGTGCTTTCATTAGTGGCTCTTACCACGTCCCCCTTAGAATCGAGGGTACGCATTTCTCCACAATCACGTCAGCATTTATTGTTTGCAGCATTTTTGTTGATGGCCGTTGTGACTGGTGTGAGCTGATAGGTTTTTGTAATTTGGGTTTACATGTCTGTAAAAATTCCTACAATTCATCATTTTTCCACGCCTTTTTCTTTTCTGTTAAAAGAAAAAAGCAAAAAAGTGTGACTATAATATACCTCTTCAAATTTTCTTTTTGGAAGGTTGCACTCTGGAATTTTTTGGTCGATTTTCGACCTCAGTATTTTTTGGAGGGCCGGTGTCATTTACAGACCTGCAATTGGTGAATATTTAGTGACCTTTTGCAGTGGGTTTAAAGCTGCTCTTGTGGGAAACGGCCACAAGGATGCAGCATTTCTCCATTCCCCAATCTGGGTACTAGGGCAGCAGAGCCGTTCTGGAAGTTGTTTGCCTAGGTTTTAAATTTGGAGGGAATGTGCCAGGAAAACCCCCCATAAGTTTATGTCTCATTACTCCTAGTTCGTTGTTTTAATTTTTTCAATTGGGGTAATGGTTAGAATGTTGCTCGTCCAAGGTGTACACACTCTGGTTCATCTACATATTCTATATAACTATTTATGTAGAGATCCTCTTCCCGTGTAAATTATTACAGAGTGTTCCGTAATCCTTCCTTGCTATATGGTTGGTCTTTTGGATATATGTATATAATATATTTTTGTATACATATGGTAACGCTAATCTTCATTTATCCATTCCCCCCACCTTTCCTTTTAGATAAGCATAGTTTTTTTTTAATAAGTCTGTGATTGACTTTCTGTGTGGAAATATGTACATTTGTGTCAGTTATTAGATAACGCCTATAAGTGATATCATAGGATATAGGACTTTTGCTTTCCGACTTACCTCATGTTCTGTGATTATCTCCAAGATCATCTATGGTGCCTCAAAGAGCAGTGTTTCATGGTTTTCCATGGCTAGTATTCATTGTGTACATGGACCACTTCTTCTTTATCCTTTCATCTGTTGATGGACATTTTGGTTGCTTCACTGTCTTTTCTATTGTGAATCAGGCTGCAGTGCAGCTTTTGCAGCCCGGGTCTTCTTCATTCTGGTCTTCTCAGGTGAGAGGCCCATTGGTGCGCCTGCTGGATTGAATGGTACCTCAATTTTTCCTTTTAAACGCAGCTCCTTTCTGTTCTCATTATTAGCATTTAACCCTCTTACATCTCACCAGCAGCTAGAGGGTACACAGTTCTCTAAAACCTCTTCAGCATTTATTGTTTGTAGACTTTTTGCCAAAGGTCATTCGACTGGTGGAAGTTGAAAAGTTTTTGTAGATTAGATTGCATGAGTCTAATACTTCCTGAGGCTGAGCTTTTATCCATTTTCCTTTCTTTAAAAAGAGAGTGAGTAAAACTTACCTCTCCATACTATCTTCGTGAACATTTTGCCTGTTTTGAATTCTTTTATCGATTCCCTACCTCAGCACAATTTTGAGGGCAGGTGTCCTTTACAGCCCTGAGTCCTTGTGAATGATAAGTGACCATTAGCTGTGGGTTAAAAGCTGCTCTTGCGGGAATCGTCCACAAGTCGGCAGCATTTCTCCTTTACCAAATCTGGTTACTAGGGCAACAGAGCCTTACTGGAAGTGGTGTTCTAGGTTGTAAATTAGAATGGAATGTGCGAGGACAAAGCCCTTTAAGTTTATGTCTCATTATTTCTTCGTGGTATTTTTAACTTAATTTTTATTTTTTATCACAGCAAACTTGATTACAATGTTTTGTTTGTTCTAGGTGTGCAAGATGTGGTTCTTTCACACATATACATATATCTATTGTTCTTCGGATCCTTTTCCCATGTAGGTTATGACACAATGTTGAGTAGTCTTCCCTTGGTATTGCGTAGGTCTTTGGTGATTATATATTTCACATGTGTTTGTATGTCTCTGTTAACCTCAATATGGTAATGTATCCAATCCTCACACCTTTCCATTTGGTGAACCATAAGTTTTTTAAATGAATCTATGATAGTGTTTGTCTGTGGAAATATCTTTGTTTGTATCATTTTTTAGGTAACCCCTATATGTGATATGATAGGATATGTGTCTTTCGCTTTCTCACTTACTCCAAGTTGCGTGATTACTTCTAGACTCATCTACGGTGCTGCAAATGGCATTGTTTCATTTTTTCACTAGCTCATATTCCATCTATACAGGTAGCAGTTCTTCTTTGTCCACCCATCTGTCGGTGGACTTTTTGGTTACTTCCATATCTTGGCTATTGTAATACTATGGAATGCAGATTTGCGTGGCTGTGTCCTTCCAATTCTGTCTTCTTAGTTTATAGGTCCAGGAATAGGTCTGCTGGATCATATGGTAGCTCAATGTTTACCTTTTAAAGGCACCTCCGTTCTGTTCTCCTTAGTGGCTCTTTCCAGGTTACGTCCCACTTAAAGTGGAGGGCATGTATTTCTTCCCAGCACCTTCAGGATTTTTTCTTTGTAGTTTTTGCTGATGGTTATTCTGAGTGGTGTGAGCTGATACCTCTTTGTGGTTGAATTTGCATGTGTCTCATAATGCGTTGAAATTGAGCTTTAAGACATGTCCTTTTTATTTTTCCAGCTGTGATTAGAGCTTATTTCTTCAAGGTGTTTTCTTAAAGTATGTGTCACCATTTGAAATATTTTGGCCATTATCTCCCTCAAGACATTTTGAGGGTAGGTTTCATTTACAGCCCTGCAGTACTTGTTCATATGAAGTGACCATTAGCTCAGGCTTTAAACCTGCTTTTGCAGGTAACGGCCAGAGAGCGGCAGCCTTTCTACGTTCCCCTTGCTGGTACTAGGGAAACAGACCTACCGTCCAGTGGTGTTTTTCGGTTATAAATTAGAGTGCAATGTGCGCGGATAAACCCACAAATGTTGATGTCTCCTTGCTTTTGTTTGTTTTTAAATTTAATTTATATTTATTATTAGAGTAATATTCCATTGTGTACGTGGACCACTTCTTCTTGGTGCATTCCTCGGTTGATGGACATTTTCATTGCTTCCAAGTGCTGGCTATGGTAAATCTTGCTGGCGTACAGATTTGCCAGCCTGTGACTTTTTGATTCTCATTTTCTCAGGTGATAGGCCAAGAAGTGGTTGTGATTGATTGACTGGTAGCTCAATGTTTCCCTTTTCGAAGCACCTACATTGTGTTTTCATTAGTGGCTCTTTACATGCCCCCCCTTACAACCGAGGGTACGCATTTCTCCACACTCCCTTCACCTTTTATTTTTTGCAGCATTTTTCCTAATGGCCATTCTGACTGCTGTGAGCTGATAGGTTTTTGTAATATGGGTATGCATGTCATTAAAATTTTTAAAATTCGTCATATTCCTACCCCTTTCGCTTTTCTCTTAAAAGAAAAAAACCGTGAGTACAATATAGCTCTTGAAATTGTCTTCTTCGAAGGTTGCCCTATTGTGAAGTTTTTGGTCGATTTTTGATCCCAGAAATTTTCTGGAGGGCAGGTGTCATTTACAGAACTGCAAGTTGGTGAAAATTTAGTGACCTTTTGCAGTGGGTTCAAAGCTGCTGTTGTGGGAAACGGCCACAAGGAGGTAGCATTTCTCCATTCCCCAATCTGGGTACCAGGGCAGCAGAGCCTTTCTGGAAGTCATTGTCCTAGGTTGTAAATTAGAATGGAATTTGCCAGGAGAAGTCCCCATAAGTTTGTCTCATTACTTCTTCTTGGTTTTTACAATTTTTTTAATCTGGGTAAAGTTTAGAATATTGTTTGTCTTTGGTGTACACAATCTGGTTCATCTGTACATTATGTATGTCTATTAATGTACAGATACTCTTCCCATGTAAAATATTACAGTGTTCCGTCGACCTCCCTTGTTATATGTTCGGTCTTTTTGATACATGTATATAATATGTATTTGTATATGTATAGTAACACTAATCTTCATTTCTCAATTTCCCCCCTCCTTTCCTTTCAGATGAGCATAGTTTGTTTTCTAAGCCTGTGAGTGTCTTTCTCTTTGGAAATATGTTCATCTGTGTCAGTTATTAGATAATGCCATAAGTGATAATATAGGATATAGGTCTTTTGCTTTCCGACCTACTTCATGTTTTGTGATTATCTCCAGGCTCATCTATGGTGCCTCAAAGAGCAGTGCTTCAATGTTTTCCATGGCTAATATTCCATTGTGTACATGGACCACTTCTTCTTGGTGCATTCCTCTGTTGATGGACATTTTCGTTGCTTCCAAGTGTTGCCTATGTTAAATTTTGCTGGAGTGCAGGATTGCCAGCCTGTGATTTTTGATTTTCATTTTCTCAGGTGATAGACCCAGCAGTGGGTATGATTGATTGACTGGTATGGTAGGTCAACGTTTACCTTTTCAAGGCACCTCAGTTGTGCTTTCATTAGTGGCTCTTACCACGTCCCCATTAGAATAGAGGGTACGCATTTCTCCACAATCACGTCAGCATTTATTGTTTGCAGCATTCTTGTTGATGGCCGTTCTGACTGGTATGAGCTGATAGGTTTTTGTAATTTGGGTTTACATGTCTGTAAAAATTCCTACAATTCATCATTTTTCCACGGCTTTTTCTTTTCTGTTAAAAGAAAAAAGAAAAAAGTGTGACTATAATATACCTCTTCAAATTTTCTTTTTGGAAGGTTGCACACTGGAAATTTTTGGTCGATTTTCGACCTCAGTACCTTTTGGAGGGCCGGTGTCATTTACAGAACTGCAATTGGTGAATATTTAGTGACCTTTTGCAGTGGGTTTAAAGCTGCTGTTGTGGGAAACGGCCACAAGGATGCAGCATTTCTCCATTCCCAAATCTGGGTACTAGTGCAGCAGAGCCGTTCTGGAAGTTCTTTGCCTAGGTTTTAAATTTGGATGGAATGTGCCAGGAAAACCCCCCATAAGTTTATGTCTCATTACTCCTAGTTCGTTGTTTTAATTTTTTCAATTGGGGTAATGGTTAGAATGTTGCTCGTCCAAGGTGTACACACTCTGGTTTATCTACATATTCTATATAACTATTTATGTAGAGATCCTCTTCCCGTGTAAATTATTACAGAGTGTTCCGTAAACCTTCTTTGCTATATGGTCTGTCTTTTTGATATATGTATATAATATGTATTTGTATACATATGGTAACGCTAATCTTCATTTATCCACTCCCCCCGCCTTTCCTTTTAGATAAGCATAGTTTTTTTTAATAAGTCTGTGATTGACTTTCTCTGTGGAAATATGTTCATTTGTGTCAGTTATTAGATAACGCCTATAAGTGATATCATAGGATATAGGACTTTTGCTTTCCGACTTACCTCATGTTCTGTGATTATCTCCAAGATCATCTATGGTGCCTCAAAGAGCACTGTTTCATTGTTTTCCATAGCTAGTATTCATTGTGTACATGGACGACTTCTTCTTTATCCTTTCTTCTGTTGATGGACATTTTGGTTGCTTCACTGTCTTGTCTATTGTGAATCAGGCTGCAGAGCAGCTTTTGCAGCCTGGGTCTTCTTCATTCTGGTCTTCTCAGGTGAGAGGACCACTGGTGTGCCTGCTGGATTGAATGGTACCTCAATTTTTCCTTTTAAACGCAGCTCCTTTCTGTTCTCATTATTAACGTTTAACCCTCTTACATCTCACCAGCAGCTAGAGGGTACACAGTTCTCTAAAACCACTTCAGCATTTATTGTTTGTAGTCCTTTTGCCAATGGTCAGTCGACTGGTGTGAGTTGAAAACTTTTTGTAGATTAGATTGCATGAGTCTAATACTTCCTGAGGTTGAGCTTTTATCCATTTTCCTTTCTTTAAAAAGAGGGTGAGTAAAACTTGCCTCTTCATACTATCTTCTTGAAAATTCTGCCTGTTTTGACTTTTTTTTATCCATTCCCTACCTCAGCACAATTTTGAGGGCAGGTGTCCTTTACAGCCTTGAGTCATTTTGAATGGTAAGTGACCATAAGCTGTGGGTTAAAAGCTGCTCTTGCGGGAATTGGCCACAAGGCAGCAGAATTTCTCCTTTACCAAATCTGGTTACTAGGGCAACAGAGCCTTACTGGAAGTGGTGTTCTAGGTTGTAAATTAGAATGGAATGTGCGGGGGAAAAGCCCTTTAAGTTTATGTCTCATTACTTCTTGTTGGTATTTTTAACTTAATTTTTATTTTTTATCACAGCAAACTTGATTACAATGTTTTGTTTGTTCTAGGTGTGCAAGATGTGGTTCTTTCACACATATACATATATCTATTCTTCTTCGGATCCTTTTCCCATATAGGTTATGAAACAATGTTGAGTAGTATTCTCTTGATATTGCGTAGGTCTTTGGTGATTATATATTTCACATGTGTTTGTAACTCTCTGTTAACCTAAAAATGGTAATGTATCCAATCCTCACAACTTTCTATTTGGTGAACCATAAGAATTTTAATGAATCTATGATAGTGTTTCTCTGTGGAAATATCTTTCTTTGTATCATTTTTTAGGTAACCCCTATATGTGATATGATAGGATATGTGCCTTTCGCTTTCTCACTTACTCCAAGTTGTGTGATTACTTCTAGGCTCATCTATGGTGCTGCAAATGACATTGTTTCATTTTTTCACTAGCTCATATTCCATCTGTACAGATAGCAGTTCTTCTTTGTCCACCCATCTGTCGGTGGTCTTTTTGGTTACTTCCATATCTTGGCTATTGTAATAATATGCAATACAGATTTGCGTGCCTCTGTCCTTCCAATTTTGCCTTCTTAGGTTATAGGTCCAAGAATAGGACTGCTGGATCATATGGTAGCTCAATGTTTTCCTTTCAAAGGCACCTCTGTTCTGTTCTCCTTAGTGGCTCTTTCCAGGTTACGTCCCACTTAAAGTGGAGGGCATGTATTTCTTCCCAGCACCTTCAGGATTTTTTCTTTGTAGTTTTTGCTGATGGTTATTCTGAGTGGTGTGAGCTGATACCTCTTTGTGGTTGAATTTGCATGTGTCTCATAATGCGTTGAAATTGAGCTTTAAGACATGTCCTTTTTATTTTTCCAGCTGTGATTAGAGCTTATTTCTTCAAAGTGTTTTTTTAAAGTATGTGTCACCTTTTGAAATATTTTGGCCATTATCTCCCTCAAGACATTTTGAGGGCAGGATTCATTTACAGCCCTGCAGTACTTGTTCATATGAAGTGACCATTAGCTCAGGCTTTAAACCTGCTTTTGCAGGTATCAGCCAAAGAGCGGCAGCCTTTCTACGTTTCCCTTGCTGGTACTAGGGAAACAGACCTACCGGCCAGTGGTGTTCTTCGGTTATAAATTAGAGTGAATGTGCCCGGATAAACCCACAAATGTTGATGTCTCCTTGCTTTTGTTTGTTTTTAAATTTAATTTATATTTATTATTAGAGTAATATACCATTGTGTACGTAGACTACTTCTTCTTGGTGCATTCCTCAGTTGATGGACATTTTCATTGCTTCCAAGTGCTGGCTATGGTAAATCTTGCTGGCGTACAGGTTTGCCAGCCTGTGACTTTTTGATTCTCATTTTGTCAGGTGATAGGCCAAGAAGTGATTGTGATTGATTGACGGGTATCTCAATGTTTCCCTTTTCAAAGCACCTACATTGTGTTTTCATTAGTGGCTCGTTACATGCCCCCCCTTACAACCGAGGGTACACATTTCTCCACACTCCCTTCACCGTTTATTTTTTGCAGCATTTTTCCTAATGGCCATTCTGACTGCTCTGAGCTGATAGGTTTTTGTAATATGGGTATGCATGTCATTAAAATTTTTAAAATTCGTCATATTCCTACGCCTTTTTCTTTTCTCTTAAAAGAAAAAACCGTGAGTACAGTATAGCTCTTGAAATTGTCTTCTTCGAAGGTTGCCCTCTTCTGAAGATTTTGTTCGATATTTGACCCCAGAAATTTTCTGGAGGGCAGTTGCCATTTATAGAACTGCAAGTTGGTGAAAATTTACTGACATTTTGCAGTGGGTTCAAAGCTGCTGTTGTGGGAAACGGCCACAAGGAGGTAGCATTTCTCCATTCCCCAATCTGGGTACTAGGGCAGCAGAGCCTTTCTGGAAGTCATTGTCCTAGGTTGTAAATTAGAATGGAATTTGCCAGGAGCAATCCCCATAAGTTTATGTCTCATTACTTCTTCTTGGTTTTTAAATTTTTTTTAATCTGGGTAAAGTTTAGAATATTGTTTGTCCTAGGTGTACACAATCTGGTTCATTTGTACATTATGTATGTCTATTAATGTACAGATCCTCTTCCCATGTAAAATATTACAGTGTTCCTTCGACCTCCCTTGCTATATGTTCGGTCTTTTTGATACATGTATATAATATGTATTTGTATATGTATAGTAACACTAATCTTCATTTCTCAATTTCCCCCCTCCTTTGCTTTCAGATGAGCATAGTTTGTTTTCTAAGCCTGTGAGTGTCTTTCTCTTTGGAAATATGTTCATCTGTGTCAGTTATTAGATAATGCCATAAGTGATAATATAGGAAATAGGTGTTTTGCTGTCCGACCTACTTCATGTTTTGTGATTATCTCCAGGCTCATCTATGGTGCCTCAAAGAGCAGTGCTTCAATGTTTTCCATGGCTAATATTCCATTGTGTACATGGACCACTTCTTCTTGGTTCATTCCTCTGTTGATGGACATTTTCGTTGCTTCCATGTGTTGCCTATGGTAAATATTGCTGGAGTGCAGGATTGCCAGCCTGTGATTTTTGATTTTCATTTTCTCAGGTGATAGACCCAGCACTGGGTATGCTTGATTGACTGGTATGGTAGGTCAACGTTGACCTTTTCAAGGCACCTCAATTGTGCTTTCATTAGTGGCTCTTACCACGTCCCCCTTAGAATCGAGGGTACGCATTTCTCCACAATCACGTCAGCATTTATTGTTTGCAGCATTTTTGTTGATGGCCGTTGTGACTGGTGTGAGCTGATAGGTTTTTGTAATTTGGGTTTACATGTCTGTAAAAATTCCTACAATTCATCATTTTTCCACGCCTTTTTCTTTTCTGTTAAAAGAAAAAAGCAAAAAAGTGTGACTATAATATACCTCTTCAAATTTTCTTTTTGGAAGGTTGCACTCTGGAATTTTTTGGTCGATTTTCGACCTCAGTATTTTTTGGAGGGCCGGTGTCATTTACAGACCTGCAATTGGTGAATATTTAGTGACCTTTTGCAGTGGGTTTAAAGCTGCTCTTGTGGGAAACGGCCACAAGGATGCAGCATTTCTCCATTCCCCAATCTGGGTACTAGGGCAGCAGAGCCGTTCTGGAAGTTGTTTGCCTAGGTTTTAAATTTGGAGGGAATGTGCCAGGAAAACCCCCCATAAGTTTATGTCTCATTACTCCTAGTTCGTTGTTTTAATTTTTTCAATTGGGGTAATGGTTAGAATGTTGCTCGTCCAAGGTGTACACACTCTGGTTCATCTACATATTCTATATAACTATTTATGTAGAGATCCTCTTCCCGTGTAAATTATTACAGAGTGTTCCGTAATCCTTCCTTGCTATATGGTTGGTCTTTTGGATATATGTATATAATATATTTTTGTATACATATGGTAACGCTAATCTTCATTTATCCATTCCCCCCACCTTTCCTTTTAGATAAGCATAGTTTTTTTTTAATAAGTCTGTGATTGACTTTCTGTGTGGAAATATGTACATTTGTGTCAGTTATTAGATAACGCCTATAAGTGATATCATAGGATATAGGACTTTTGCTTTCCGACTTACCTCATGTTCTGTGATTATCTCCAAGATCATCTATGGTGCCTCAAAGAGCAGTGTTTCATGGTTTTCCATGGCTAGTATTCATTGTGTACATGGACCACTTCTTCTTTATCCTTTCATCTGTTGATGGACATTTTGGTTGCTTCACTGTCTTTTCTATTGTGAATCAGGCTGCAGTGCAGCTTTTGCAGCCCGGGTCTTCTTCATTCTGGTCTTCTCAGGTGAGAGGCCCATTGGTGCGCCTGCTGGATTGAATGGTACCTCAATTTTTCCTTTTAAACGCAGCTCCTTTCTGTTCTCATTATTAGCATTTAACCCTCTTACATCTCACCAGCAGCTAGAGGGTACACAGTTCTCTAAAACCTCTTCAGCATTTATTGTTTGTAGACTTTTTGCCAAAGGTCATTCGACTGGTGGAAGTTGAAAAGTTTTTGTAGATTAGATTGCATGAGTCTAATACTTCCTGAGGCTGAGCTTTTATCCATTTTCCTTTCTTTAAAAAGAGAGTGAGTAAAACTTACCTCTCCATACTATCTTCGTGAACATTTTGCCTGTTTTGAATTCTTTTATCGATTCCCTACCTCAGCACAATTTTGAGGGCAGGTGTCCTTTACAGCCCTGAGTCCTTGTGAATGATAAGTGACCATTAGCTGTGGGTTAAAAGCTGCTCTTGCGGGAATCGTCCACAAGTCGGCAGCATTTCTCCTTTACCAAATCTGGTTACTAGGGCAACAGAGCCTTACTGGAAGTGGTGTTCTAGGTTGTAAATTAGAATGGAATGTGCGAGGACAAAGCCCTTTAAGTTTATGTCTCATTATTTCTTCGTGGTATTTTTAACTTAATTTTTATTTTTTATCACAGCAAACTTGATTACAATGTTTTGTTTGTTCTAGGTGTGCAAGATGTGGTTCTTTCACACATATACATATATCTATTGTTCTTCGGATCCTTTTCCCATGTAGGTTATGACACAATGTTGAGTAGTCTTCACTTGGTATTGCGTAGGTCTTTGGTGATTATATATTTCACATGTGTTTGTATGTCTCTGTTAACCTCAATATGGTAATGTATCCAATCCTCACACCTTTCCATTTGGTGAACCATAAGTTTTTTAAATGAATCTATGATAGTGTTTGTCTGTGGAAATATCTTTGTTTGTATCATTTTTTAGGTAACCCCTATATGTGATATGATAGGATATGTGTCTTTCGCTTTCTCACTTACTCCAAGTTGCGTGATTACTTCTAGACTCATCTACGGTGCTGCAAATGGCATTGTTTCATTTTTTCACTAGCTCATATTCCATCTATACAGGTAGCAGTTCTTCTTTGTCCACCCATCTGTCGGTGGACTTTTTGGTTACTTCCATATCTTGGCTATTGTAATACTATGGAATGCAGATTTGCGTGGCTGTGTCCTTCCAATTCTGTCTTCTTAGTTTATAGGTCCAGGAATAGGTCTGCTGGATCATATGGTAGCTCAATGTTTACCTTTTAAAGGCACCTCCGTTCTGTTCTCCTTAGTGGCTCTTTCCAGGTTACGTCCCACTTAAAGTGGAGGGCATGTATTTCTTCCCAGCACCTTCAGGATTTTTTCTTTGTAGTTTTTGCTGATGGTTATTCTGAGTGGTGTGAGCTGATACCTCTTTGTGGTTGAATTTGCATGTGTCTCATAATGCGTTGAAATTGAGCTTTAAGACATGTCCTTTTTATTTTTCCAGCTGTGATTAGAGCTTATTTCTTCAAGGTGTTTTCTTAAAGTATGTGTCACCATTTGAAATATTTTGGCCATTATCTCCCTCAAGACATTTTGAGGGTAGGTTTCATTTACAGCCCTGCAGTACTTGTTCATATGAAGTGACCATTAGCTCAGGCTTTAAACCTGCTTTTGCAGGTAACGGCCAGAGAGCGGCAGCCTTTCTACGTTCCCCTTGCTGGTACTAGGGAAACAGACCTACCGTCCAGTGGTGTTTTTCGGTTATAAATTAGAGTGCAATGTGCGCGGATAAACCCACAAATGTTGATGTCTCCTTGCTTTTGTTTGTTTTTAAATTTAATTTATATTTATTATTAGAGTAATATTCCATTGTGTACGTGGACCACTTCTTCTTGGTGCATTCCTCGGTTGATGGACATTTTCATTGCTTCCAAGTGCTGGCTATGGTAAATCTTGCTGGCGTACAGATTTGCCAGCCTGTGACTTTTTGATTCTCATTTTCTCAGGTGATAGGCCAAGCAGTGGTTGTGATTGTTTGACTGGTAGCTCAATGTTTCCCTTTTCGAAGCACCTACATTGTGTTTTCATTAGTGGCTCTTTACATGCCCCCCCTTACAACCGAGGGTACGCATTTCTCCACACTCCCTTCACCTTTTATTTTTTGCAGCATTTTTCCTAATGGCCATTCTGACTGCTGTGAGCTGATAGGTTTTTGTAATATGGGTATGCATGTCATTAAAATTTTTAAAATTCGTCATATTCCTACCCCTTTCGCTTTTCTCTTAAAAGAAAAAAACCGTGAGTACAATATAGCTCTTGAAATTGTCTTCTTCGAAGGTTGCCCTATTGTGAAGTTTTTGGTCGATTTTTGATCCCAGAAATTTTCTGGAGGGCAGGTGTCATTTACAGAACTGCAAGTTGGTGAAAATTTAGTGACCTTTTGCAGTGGGTTCAAAGCTGCTGTTGTGGGAAACGGCCACAAGGAGGTAGCATTTCTCCATTCCCCAATCTGGGTACCAGGGCAGCAGAGCCTTTCTGGAAGTCATTGTCCTAGGTTGTAAATTAGAATGGAATTTGCCAGGAGAAGTCCCCATAAGTTTGTCTCATTACATCTTCTTGGTTTTTACAATTTTTTTAATCTGGGTAAAGTTTAGAATATTGTTTGTCTTTGGTGTACACAATCTGGTTCATCTGTACATTATGTATGTCTATTAATGTACAGATACTCTTCCCATGTAAAATATTACAGTGTTCCGTCGACCTCCCTTGTTATATGTTCGGTCTTTTTGATACATGTATATAATATGTATTTGTATATGTATAGTAACACTAATCTTCATTTCTCAATTTCCCCCCTCCTTTCCTTTCAGATGAGCATAGTTTGTTTTCTAAGCCTGTGAGTGTCTTTCTCTTTGGAAATATGTTCATCTGTGTCAGTTATTAGATAATGCCATAAGTGATAATATAGGATATAGGTCTTTTGCTTTCCGACCTACTTCATGTTTTGTGATTATCTCCAGGCTCATCTATGGTGCCTCAAAGAGCAGTGCTTCAATGTTTTCCATGGCTAATATTCCATTGTGTACATGGACCACTTCTTCTTGGTGCATTCCTCTGTTGATGGACATTTTCGTTGCTTCCAAGTGTTGCCTATGTTAAATTTTGCTGGAGTGCAGGATTGCCAGCCTGTGATTTTTGATTTTCATTTTCTCAGGTGATAGACCCAGCAGTGGGTATGATTGATTGACTGGTATGGTAGGTCAACGTTTACCTTTTCAAGGCACCTCAGTTGTGCTTTCATTAGTGGCTCTTACCACGTCCCCATTAGAATAGAGGGTACGCATTTCTCCACAATCACGTCAGCATTTATTGTTTGCAGCATTCTTGTTGATGGCCGTTCTGACTGGTATGAGCTGATAGGTTTTTGTAATTTGGGTTTACATGTCTGTAAAAATTCCTACAATTCATCATTTTTCCACGGCTTTTTCTTTTCTGTTAAAAGAAAAAAGAAAAAAGTGTGACTATAATATACCTCTTCAAATTTTCTTTTTGGAAGGTTGCACACTGGAAATTTTTGGTCGATTTTCGACCTCAGTACCTTTTGGAGGGCCGGTGTCATTTACAGAACTGCAATTGGTGAATATTTAGTGACCTTTTGCAGTGGGTTTAAAGCTGCTGTTGTGGGAAACGGCCACAAGGATGCAGCATTTCTCCATTCCCAAATCTGGGTACTAGTGCAGCAGAGCCGTTCTGGAAGTTCTTTGCCTAGGTTTTAAATTTGGATGGAATGTGCCAGGAAAACCCCCCATAAGTTTATGTCTCATTACTCCTAGTTCGTTGTTTTAATTTTTTCAATTGGGGTAATGGTTAGAATGTTGCTCGTCCAAGGTGTACACACTCTGGTTTATCTACATATTCTATATAACTATTTATGTAGAGATCCTCTTCCCGTGTAAATTATTACAGAGTGTTCCGTAAACCTTCTTTGCTATATGGTCTGTCTTTTTGATATATGTATATAATATGTATTTGTATACATATGGTAACGCTAATCTTCATTTATCCACTCCCCCCGCCTTTCCTTTTAGATAAGCATAGTTTTTTTTAATAAGTCTGTGATTGACTTTCTCTGTGGAAATATGTTCATTTGTGTCAGTTATTAGATAACGCCTATAAGTGATATCATAGGATATAGGACTTTTGCTTTCCGACTTACCTCATGTTCTGTGATTATCTCCAAGATCATCTATGGTGCCTCAAAGAGCACTGTTTCATTGTTTTCCATAGCTAGTATTCATTGTGTACATGGACGACTTCTTCTTTATCCTTTCTTCTGTTGATGGACATTTTGGTTGCTTCACTGTCTTGTCTATTGTGAATCAGGCTGCAGAGCAGCTTTTGCAGCCTGGGTCTTCTTCATTCTGGTCTTCTCAGGTGAGAGGACCACTGGTGCGCCTGCTGGATTGAATGGTACCTCAATTTTTCCTTGTAAACGCAGCTCCTTTCTGTTCTCATTATTAACGTTTAACCCTCTTACATCTCACCAGCAGCTAGAGGGTACACAGTTCTCTAAAACCACTTCAGCATTTATTGTTTGTAGTCCTTTTGCCAATGGTCAGTCGACTGGTGTGAGTTGAAAACTTTTTGTAGATTAGATTGCATGAGTCTAATACTTCCTGAGGTTGAGCTTTTATCCATTTTCCTTTCTTTAAAAAGAGGGTGAGTAAAACTTGCCTCTTCATACTATCTTCTTGAAAATTCTGCCTGTTTTGACTTTTTTTTATCCATTCCCTACCTCAGCACAATTTTGAGGGCAGGTGTCCTTTACAGCCTTGAGTCATTTTGAATGGTAAGTGACCATAAGCTGTGGGTTAAAAGCTGCTCTTGCGGGAATTGGCCACAAGGCAGCAGAATTTCTCCTTTACCAAATCTGGTTACTAGGGCAACAGAGCCTTACTGGAAGTGGTGTTCTAGGTTGTAAATTAGAATGGAATGTGCGGGGGAAAAGCCCTTTAAGTTTATGTCTCATTACTTCTTGTTGGTATTTTTAACTTAATTTTTATTTTTTATCACAGCAAACTTGATTACAATGTTTTGTTTGTTTTAGGTGTGCAAGATGTGGTTCTTTCACACATATACATATATCTATTCTTCTTCGGATCCTTTTCCCATATAGGTTATGACACAATGTTGAGTAGTATTCTCTTGATATTGCGTAGGTCTTTGGTGATTATATATTTCACATGTGTTTGTAACTCTCTGTTAACCTAAAAATGGTAATGTATCCAATCCTCACAACTTTCTATTTGGTGAACCATAAGAATTTTAATGAATCTATGATAGTGTTTCTCTGTGGAAATATCTTTCTTTGTATCATTTTTTAGGTAACCCCTATATGTGATATGATAGGATATGTGCCTTTCGCTTTCTCACTTACTCCAAGTTGTGTGATTACTTCTAGGCTCATCTATGGTGCTGCAAATGACATTGTTTCATTTTTTCACTAGCTCATATTCCATCTGTACAGATAGCAGTTCTTCTTTGTCCACCCATCTGTCGGTGGTCTTTTTGGTTACTTCCATATCTTGGCTACTGTAATAATATGCAATACAGATTTGCGTGCCTCTGTCCTTCCAATTTTGCCTTCTTAGGTTATAGGTCCAGGAATAGGACTGCTGGATCATATGGTAGCTCAATGTTTTCCTTTTAAAGGCACCTCTGTTCTGTTCTCCTTAGTGGCTCTTTCCAGGTTACGTCCCACTTAAAGTGGAGGGCATGTATTTCTTCCCAGCACCTTCAGGATTTTTTCTTTGTAGTTTTTGCTGATGGTTATTCTGAGTGGTGTGAGCTGATACCTCTTTGTGGTTGAATTTGCATGTGTCTCATAATGCGTTGAAATTGAGCTTTAAGACATGTCCTTTTTATTTTTCCAGCTGTGATTAGAGCTTATTTCTTCAAAGTGTTTTTTTAAAGTATGTGTCACCTTTTGAAATATTTTGGCCATTATCTCCCTCAAGACATTTTGAGGGCAGGTTTCATTTACAGCCCTGCAGTACTTGTTCATATGAAGTGACCATTAGCTCAGGCTTTAAACCTGCTTTTGCAGGTATCGGCCAAAGAGCGGCAGCCTTTCTACGTTTCCCTTGCTGGTACTAAAGAAACAGACCTACCTGCCAGTGGTGTTCTTCGGTTATAAATTAGAGTGAATCTGCCCGGATAAACCCACAAATGTTGATGTCTCCTTGCTTTTGTTTGTTTTTAAATTTAATTTATATTTATTATTAGAGTAATATACCATTGTGTACGTAGACTACTTCTTCTTGGTGCATTCCTCAGTTGATGGACATTTTCATTGCTTCCAAGTGCTGGCTATGGTAAATCTTGCTGGCGTACAGGTTTGCCAGCCTGTGACTTTTTGATTCTCATTTTGTCAGGTGATAGGCCAAGAAGTGATTGTGATTGATTGACGGGTATCTCAATGTTTCCCTTTTCAAAGCACCTACATTGTGTTTTCATTAGTGGCTCGTTACATGCCCCCCCTTACAACCGAGGGTACACATTTCTCCACACTCCCTTCACCGTTTATTTTTTGCAGCATTTTTCCTAATGGCCATTCTGACTGCTCTGAGCTGATAGGTTTTTGTAATATGGGTATGCATGTCATTAAAATTTTTAAAATTCGTCATATTCCTACGCCTTTTTCTTTTCTCTTAAAAGAAAAAACCGTGAGTACAGTATAGCTCTTGAAATTGTCTTCTTCGAAGGTTGCCCTCTTCTGAAGATTTTGTTCGATATTTGACCCCAGAAATTTTCTGGAGGGCAGTTGCCATTTATAGAACTGCAAGTTGGTGAAAATTTACTGACATTTTGCAGTGGGTTCAAAGCTGCTGTTGTGGGAAACGGCCACAAGGAGGTAGCATTTCTCCATTCCCCAATCTGGGTACTAGGGCAGCAGAGCCTTTCTGGAAGTCATTGTCCTAGGTTGTAAATTAGAATGGAATTTGCCAGGAGCAATCCCCATAAGTTTATGTCTCATTACTTCTTCTTGGTTTTTAAATTTTTTTTAATCTGGGTAAAGTTTAGAATATTGTTTGTCCTAGGTGTACACAATCTGGTTCATTTGTACATTATGTATGTCTATTAATGTACAGATCCTCTTCCCATGTAAAATATTACAGTGTTCCTTCGACCTCCCTTGCTATATGTTCGGTCTTTTTGATACATGTATATAATATGTATTTGTATATGTATAGTAACACTAATCTTCATTTCTCAATTTCCCCCCTCCTTTCCTTTCAGATGAGCATAGTTTGTTTTCTAAGCCTGTGAGTGTCTTTCTCTTTGGAAATATGTTCATCTGTGTCAGTTATTAGATAATGCCATAAGTGATAATATAGGAAATAGGTGTTTTGCTGTCCGACCTACTTCATGTTTTGTGATTATCTCCAGGCTCATCTATGGTGCCTCAAAGAGCAGTGCTTCAATGTTTTCCATGGCTAATATTCCATTGTGTACATGGACCACTTCTTCTTGGTTCATTCCTCTGTTGATGGACATTTTCGTTGCTTCCATGTGTTGCCTATGGTAAATATTGCTGGAGTGCAGGATTGCCAGCCTGTGATTTTTGATTTTCATTTTCTCAGGTGATAGACCCAGCAGTGGGTATGATTGATTGACTGGTATGGTAGGTCAACGTTGACCTTTTCAAGGCACCTCAATTGTGCTTTCATTAGTGGCTCTTACCACGTCCCCCTTAGAATCGAGGGTACGCATTTCTCCACAATCACGTCAGCATTTATTGTTTGCAGCATTTTTGTTGATGGCCGTTGTGACTGGTGTGAGCTGATAGGTTTTTGTAATTTGGGTTTACATGTCTGTAAAAATTCCTACAATTCATCATTTTTCCACGCCTTTTTCTTTTCTGTTAAAAGAAAAAAGCAAAAAAGTGTGACTATAATATACCTCTTCAAATTTTCTTTTGGAAGGTTGCACTCTGGAATTTTTTGGTCGATTTTCGACCTCAGTATTTTTTGGAGGGCCGGTGTCATTTACAGACCTGCAATTGGTGAATATTTAGTGACCTTTTGCAGTGGGTTTAAAGCTGCTCTTGTGGGAAACGGCCACAAGGATGCAGCATTTCTCCATTCCCAAATCTGGGTACTAGTGCAGCAGAGCCGTTCTGGAAGTTCTTTGCCTAGGTTTTAAATTTGGATGGAATGTGCCAGGAAAACCCCCCATAAGTTTATGTCTCATTACTCCTAGTTCGTTGTTTTAATTTTTTCAATTGGGGTAATGGTTAGAATGTTGCTCGTCCAAGGTGTACACACTCTGGTTTATCTACATATTCTATATAACTATTTATGTAGAGATCCTCTTCCCGTGTAAATTATTACAGAGTGTTCCGTAAACCTTCTTTGCTATATGGTCTGTCTTTTTGATATATGTATATAATATGTATTTGTATACATATGGTAACGCTAATCTTCATTTATCCACTCCCCCCGCCTTTCCTTTTAGATAAGCATAGTTTTTTTTAATAAGTCTGTGATTGACTTTCTCTGTGGAAATATGTTCATTTGTGTCAGTTATTAGATAACGCCTATAAGTGATATCATAGGATATAGGACTTTTGCTTTCCGACTTACCTCATGTTCTGTGATTATCTCCAAGATCATCTATGGTGCCTCAAAGAGCACTGTTTCATTGTTTTCCATAGCTAGTATTCATTGTGTACATGGACGACTTCTTCTTTATCCTTTCTTCTGTTGATGGACATTTTGGTTGCTTCACTGTCTTGTCTATTGTGAATCAGGCTGCAGTGCAGCTTTTGCAGCCTGGGTCTTCTTCATTCTTGTCTTCTCAGGTGAGAGGACCACTGGTGCGCCTGCTGGATTGAATGGTACCTCAATTTTTCCTTTTAAACGCAGCTCCTTTCTGTTCTCATTATTAACGTTTAACCCTCTTACATCTCACCAGCAGCTAGAGGGTACACAGTTCTCTAAAACCACTTCAGCATTTATTGTTTGTAGTCCTTTTGCCAATGGTCAGTCGACTGGTGTGAGTTGAAAACTTTTTGTAGATTAGATTGCATGAGTCTAATACTTCCTGAGGTTGAGCTTTTATCCATTTTCCTTTCTTTAAAAAGAGGGTGAGTAAAACTTGCCTCTTCATACTATCTTCTTGAAAATTCTGCCTGTTTTGACTTTTTTTTATCCATTCCCTACCTCAGCACAATTTTGAGGGCAGGTGTCCTTTACAGCCCTGAGTCCTTGTGAATGATAAGTGACCATTAGCTGTGGGTTAAAAGCTGCTCTTGCGGGAATCGGCCACAAGGCGGCAGCATTTCTCCTTTACCAAATCTGGTTACTAGGGCAACAGAGCCTTACTGGAAGTGGTGTTCTAGGTTGTAAATTAGAATGGAATGTGCGAGGACAAAGCCCTTTAAGTTTATGTCTCATTATTTCTTCTTGGTATTTTTAACTTAATTTTTATTTTTTATCACAGCAAACTTGATTACAATGTTTTGTTTGTTCTAGGTGTGCAAGATGTGGTTCTTTCACACATATACATATATCTATTGTTCTTCGGATCCTTTTCCCATGTAGGTTATGACACAATGTTGAGTAGTCTTCCCTTGGTATTGCGTAGGTCTTTGGTGATTATGTATTTCACATGTGTTTGTATGTCTCTGTTAACCTCAATATGGTAATGTATCCAATCCTCACACCTTTCCATTTGGTGAACCATAAGTTTTTTAAATGAATCTATGATAGTGTTTGTCTGTGGAAATATCTTTGTTTGTATCATTTTTTAGGTAACCCCTATATGTGATATGATAGGATATGTGCCTTTCGCTTTCTCACTTACTCCAAGTTGCGTGATTACTTCTAGACTCATCTACGGTGCTGCAAATGGCATTGTTTCATTTTTTCACTAGCTCATATTCCATCTGTACAGGTAGCAGTTCTTCTTTGTCCACCCATCTGTCGGTGGACTTTTTGGTTACTTCCATATCTTGGCTATTGTAATACTGTGGAATGCAGATTTGCGTGGCTGTGTCCTTCCAATTCTGTCTTCTTAGTTTATAGGTCCAGGAATAGGTCTGCTGGATCATATGGTAGCTCAATGTTTACCTTTTAAAGGCACCTCTGTTCTGTTCTCCTTAGTGGCTCTTTCCAGGTTACGTCCCACTTAAAGTGGAGGGCATGTATTTCTTCCCAGCACCTTCAGGATTTTTTCTTTGTAGTTTTTGCTGATGGTTATTCTGAGTGGTGTGAGCTGATACCTCTTTGTGGTTGAATTTGCATGTGTCTCATAATGCGTTGAAATTGAGCCTTCAGACATGTCCTTTTTATTTTTCCAGCTGTGATTAGAGCTTATTTCTTCAAAGTGTTTTCTTAAAGTATGTGTCACCATTTGAAATATTTTGGCCATTATCTCCCTCAAGACATTTTGAGGGTAGGTTTCATTTACAGCCCTGCAGTACTTGTTCATATGAAGTGACCATTAGCTCAGGCTTTAAACCTGCTTTTGCAGGTAACGGCCAGAGAGCGGCAGCCTTTCTACGTTCCCCTTGCTGGTACTAGGGAAACAGACCTACCGTCCAGTGGTGTTTTTCGGTTATAAATTAGAGTGCAATGTGCGCGGATAAACCCACAAATGTTGATGTCTCCTTGCTTTTGTTTGTTTTTAAATTTAATTTATATTTATTATTAGAGTAATATTCCATTGTGTACGTGGACCACTTCTTCTTGGTGCATTCCTCGGTTGATGGACATTTTCATTGCTTCCAAGTGCTGGCTATGGTAAATCTTGCTGGCGTACAGATTTGCCAGCCTGTGACTTTTTGATTCTCATTTTCTCAGGTGATTGGCCAAGCAGTGGTTGTGATTGATTGACTGGTAGCTCAATGTTTCCCTTTTCGAAGCACCTACATCGTGTTTTCATTAGTGGCTCTTTACATGCCCCCCCTTACAACCGAGGGTACGCATTTCTCCACACTCCCTTCACCTTTTATTTTTTGCAGCATTTTTCCTAATGGCCATTCTGACTGCTGTGAGCTGATAGGTTTTTGTAATATGGGTATGCATGTCATTAAAATTTTTAAAATTCGTCATATTCCTACCCCTTTCGCTTTTCTCTTAAAAGAAAAAAACCGTGAGTACAATATAGCTCTTGAAATTGTCTTCTTCGAAGGTTGCCCTATTGTGAAGTTTTTGGTCGATTTTTGATCCCAGAAATTTTCTGGAGGGCAGGTGTCATTTACAGAACTGCAAGTTGGTGAAAATTTAGTGACCTTTTGCAGTGGGTTCAAAGCTGCTGTTGTGGGAAACGGCCACAAGGAGGTAGCATTTCTCCATTCCCCAATCTGGGTACTAGGGCAGCAGAGCCTTTCTGGAAGTCATTGTCCTAGGTTGTAAATTAGAATGGAATTTGCCAGGAGAAGTCCCCATAAGTTTATGTCTCATTACTTCTTCTTGGTTTTTACAATTTTTTTAATCTGGGTAAAGTTTAGAATATTGTTTGTCTTTGGTGTACACAATCTGGTTCATCTGTACATTATGTATGTCTATTAATGTACAGATACTCTTCCCATGTAAAATATTACAGTGTTCCGTCGACCTCCCTTGTTATATGTTCGGTGTTTTTGATACATGTATATAATATGTATTTGTATATGTATAGTAACACTAATCTTCATTTCTCAATTTACCCCCTCCTTTCCTTTCAGATGAGCATAGTTTGTTTTCTAAGCCTGTGAGTGTCTTTCTCTTTGGAAATATGTTCATCTGTGTCAGTTATTAGATAATGCCATAAGTGATAATATAGGATATAGGTCTATTGCTTTCCGACCTACTTCATGTTTTGTGAATATCTCCAGGCTCATCTATGGTGCCTCAAAGAGCAGTGCTTCAATGTTTTCCATGGCTAATATTCCATTGTGTACATGGACCACTTCTTCTTGGTGCATTCCTCTGTTGATGGACATTTTCGTTGCTTCCAAGTGTTGCCTATGGTAAATATTGCTGGAGTGCAGGATTGCCAGCCTGTGATTTTTGATTTTCATTTTCTCAGGTTTTAGACCCAGCAGTGGGTATGATTGATTCACTGGTATGGTAGGTCAACGTTTACCTTTTCAAGGCACCTCAGTTGTGCTTTCATTAGTGGCTCTTACCACGTCCCCCTTAGAATCGAGGGTACGCATTTCTCCACAATCACGTCAGCATTTATTGTTTGCAGCATTCTTGTTGATGGCCGTTCTGACTGGTATGAGCTGATAGGTTTTTGTAATTTGGGTTTACATGTCTGTAAAAATTCCTACAATTCATCATTTTTCCACGCCTTTTTCTTTTCTGTTAAAAGAAAAAAGAAAAAAGTGTGACTATAATATACCTCATCAAATTTTCTTTTTGGAAGGTTGCACACTGGAAATTTTTGGTCGATTTTCGACCTCAGTACCTTTTGGAGGGCCGGTGTCATTTACAGAACTGCAATTGGTGAATATTTAGTGACCTTTTGCAGTGGGTTTAAAGCTGCTGTTGTGGGAAACGGCCACAAGGATGCAGCATTTCTCCATTCCCAAATCTGGGTACTAGTGCAGCAGAGCCGTTCTGGAAGTTCTTTGCCTAGGTTTTAAATTTGGAGGGAATGTGCCAGGAAAACCCCCCATAAGTTTATGTCTCATTACTCCTAGTTCGTTGTTTTAATTTTTTCAATTGGGGTAATGGTTAGAATGTTGCTCGTCCAAGGTGTACACACTCTGGTTTATCTACATATTCTATATAACTATTTATGTAGAGATCCTCTTCCCGTGTAAATTATTACAGAGTGTTCCGTAAACCTTCTTTGCTATATGGTCTGTCTTTTTGATATATGTATATAATATGTATTTGTATACATATGGTAACGCTAATCTTCATTTATCCACTCCCCCCACCTTTTCTTTTAGATAAGCATAGTTTTTTTTAATAAGTCTGTGATTGACTTTCTCTGTGGAAATATGTTCATTTGTGTCAGTTATTAGATAACGCCTATAAGTGATATCATAGGATATAGGACTTTTGCTTTCCGACTTACCTCATGTTCTGTGATTATCTCCAAGATCATCTATGGTGCCTCAAAGAGCACTGTTTCATTGTTTTCCATAGCTAGTATTCATTGTGTACATGGACGACTTCTTCTTTATCCTTTCTTCTGTTGATGGACATTTTGGTTGCTTCACTGTCTTGTCTATTGTGAATCAGGCTGCAGTGCAGCTTTTGCAGCCTGGGTCTTCTTCATTCTGGTCTTCTCAGGTGAGAGGACCACTGGTGCGCCTGCTGGATTGAATGGTACCTCAATTTTTCCTTTTAAACGCAGCTCCTTTCTGTTCTCATTATTAACGTTTAACCCTCTTACATCTCACCAGCAGCTAGAGGGTACACAGTTCTCTAAAACCACTTCAGCATTTATTGTTTGTAGTCCTTTTGCCAATGGTCAGTCGACTGGTGTGAGTTGAAAACTTTTTGTAGATTAGATTGCATGAGTCTAATACTTCCTGAGGTTGAGCTTTTATCCATTTTCCTTTCTTTAAAAAGAGGGTGAGTAAAACTTGCCTCTTCATACTATCTTCTTGAAAATTCTGCCTGTTTTGACTTTTTTTTATCCATTCCCTACCTCAGCACAATTTTGAGGGCAGGTGTCCTTTACAGCCCTGAGTCCTTGTGAATGATAAGTGACCATTAGCTGTGGGTTAAAAGCTGCTCTTGCGGGAATCGGCCACAAGGCGGCAGCATTTCTCCTTTACCAAATCTGGTTACTAGGGCAACAGAGCCTTACTGGAAGTGGTGTTCTAGGTTGTAAATTAGAATGGAATGTGCGAGGACAAAGCCCTTTAAGTTTATGTCTCATTATTTCTTCGTGGTATTTTTAACTTAATTTTTATTTTTTATCACAGCAAACTTGATTACAATGTTTTGTTTGTTCTAGGTGTGCAAGATGTGGTTCTTTCACACATATACATATATCTATTGTTCTTCGGATCCTTTTCCCATGTAGGTTATGACACAATGTTGAGTAGTCTTCCCTTGGTATTGCGTAGGTCTTTGGTGATTATGTATTTCACATGTGTTTGTATGTCTCTGTTAACCTCAATATGGTAATGTATCCAATCCTCACACCTTTCCATTTGGTGAACCATAAGTTTTTTAAATGAATCTATGCTAGTGTTTGTCTGTGGAAATATCTTTGTTTGTATCATTTTTTAGGTAACCCCTATATGTGATATGATAGGATATGTGCCTTTCGCTTTCTCACTTACTCCAAGTTGCGTGATTACTTCTAGACTCATCTACGGTGCTGCAAATGGCATTGTTTCATTTTTTCACTAGCTCATATTCCATCTGTACAGGTAGCAGTTCTTCTTTGTCCACCCATCTGTCGGTGGACTTTTTGGTTACTTCCATATCTTGGCTATTGTAATACTGTGGAATGCAGATTTGCGTGGCTGTGTCCTTCCAATTCTGTCTTCTTAGTTTATAGGTCCAGGAATAGGTCTGCTGGATCATATGGTAGCTCAATGTTTACCTTTTAAAGGCACCTCTGTTCTGTTCTCCTTAGTGGCTCTTTCCAGGTTACGTCCCACTTAAAGTGGAGGGCATGTATTTCTTCCCAGCACCTTCAGGATTTTTTCTTTGTAGTTTTTGCTGATGGTTATTCTGAGTGGTGTGAGCTGATACCTCTTTGTGGTTGAATTTGCATGTGTCTCATAATGCGTTGAAATTGAGCCTTCAGACATGTCCTTTTTATTTTTCCAGCTGTGATTAGAGCTTATTTCTTCAAAGTGTTTTCTTAAAGTATGTGTCACCATTTGAAATATTTTGGCCATTATCTCCCTCAAGACATTTTGAGGGTAGGTTTCATTTACAGCCCTGCAGTACTTGTTCATATGAAGTGACCATTAGCTCAGGCTTTAAACCTGCTTTTGCAGGTAACGGCCAGAGAGCGGCAGCCTTTCTACGTTCCCCTTGCTGGTACTAGGGAAACAGACCTACCGTCCAGTGGTGTTTTTCGGTTATAAATTAGAGTGCAATGTGCGCGGATAAACCCACAAATGTTGATGTCTCCTTGCTTTTGTTTGTTTTTAAATTTAATTTATATTTATTATTAGAGTAATATTCCATTGTGTACGTGGACCACTTCTTCTTGGTGCATTCCTCGGTTGATGGACATTTTCATTGCTTCCAAGTGCTGGCTATGGTAAATCTTGCTGGCGTACAGATTTGCCAGCCTGTGACTTTTTGATTCTCATTTTCTCAGGTGATTGGCCAAGCAGTGGTTGTGATTGATTGACTGGTAGCTCAATGTTTCCCTTTTCGAAGCACCTACATTGTGTTTTCATTAGTGGCTCTTTACATGCCCCCCCTTACAACCGAGGGTACGCATTTCTCCACACTCCCTTCACCTTTTATTTTTTGCAGCATTTTTCCTAATGGCCATTCTGACTGCTGTGAGCTGATAGGTTTTTGTAATATGGGTATGCATGTCATTAAAATTTTTAAAATTCGTCATATTCCTACCCCTTTCGCTTTTCTCTTAAAAGAAAAAAACCGTGAGTACAATATAGCTCTTGAAATTGTCTTCTTCGAAGGTTGCCCTATTGTGAAGTTTTTGGTCGATTTTTGATCCCAGAAATTTTCTGGAGGGCAGGTGTCATTTACAGAACTGCAAGTTGGTGAAAATTTAGTGACCTTTTGCAGTGGGTTCAAAGCTGCTGTTGTGGGAAACGGCCACAAGGAGGTAGCATTTCTCCATTCCCCAATCTGGGTACTAGGGCAGCAGAGCCTTTCTGGAAGTCATTGTCTTAGGTTGTAAATTAGAATGGAATTTGCCAGGAGAAGTCCCCATAAGTTTATGTCTCATTACTTCTTCTTGGTTTTTACAATTTTTTTAATCTGGGTAAAGTTTAGAATATTGTTTGTCTTTGGTGTACACAATCTGGTTCATCTGTACATTATGTATGTCTATTAATGTACAGATACTCTTCCCATGTAAAATATTACAGTGTTCCGTCGACCTCCCTTGTTATATGTTCGGTCTTTTTGATACATGTATATAATATGTATTTGTATATGTATAGTAACACTAATCTTCATTTCTCAATTTCCCCCCTCCTTTCCTTTCAGATGAGCATAGTTTGTTTTCTAAGCCTGTGAGTGTCTTTCTCTTTGGAAATATGTTCATCTGTGTCAGTTATTAGATAATGCCATAAGTGATAATATAGGATATAGGTCTATTGCTTTCCGACCTACTTCATGTTTTGTGAATATCTCCAGGCTCATCTATGGTGCCTCAAAGAGCAGTGCTTCAATGTTTTCCATGGCTAATATTCCATTGTGTACATGGACCACTTCTTCTTGGTGCATTCCTCTGTTGATGGACATTTTCGTTGCTTCCAAGTGTTGCCTATGGTAAATATTGCTGGAGTGCAGGATTGCCAGCCTGTGATTTTTGATTTTCATTTTCTCAGGTTTTAGACCCAGCAGTGGGTATGATTGATTCACTGGTATGGTAGGTCAACGTTTACCTTTTCAAGGCACCTCAGTTGTGCTTTCATTAGTGGCTCTTACCACGTCCCCCTTAGAATCGAGGGTACGCATTTCTCCACAATCACGTCAGCATTTATTGTTTGCAGCATTCTTGTTGATGGCCGTTCTGACTGGTATGAGCTGATAGGTTTTTGTAATTTGGGTTTACATGTCTGTAAAAATTCCTACAATTCATCATTTTTCCACGGCTTTTTCTTTTCTGTTAAAAGAAAAAAGAAAAAAGTGTGACTATAATATACCTCTTCAAATTTTCTTTTTGGAAGGTTGCACACTGGAAATTTTTGGTCGATTTTCGACCTCAGTACCTTTTGGAGGGCCGGTGTCATTTACAGAACTGCAATTGGTGAATATTTAGTGACCTTTTGCAGTGGGTTTAAAGCTGCTGTTGTGGGAAACGGCCACAAGGATGCAGCATTTCTCCATTCCCAAATCTGGGTACTAGTGCAGCAGAGCCGTTCTGGAAGTTCTTTGCCTAGGTTTTAAATTTGGATGGAATGTGCCAGGAAAACCCCCCATAAGTTTATGTCTCATTACTCCTAGTTCGTTGTTTTAATTTTTTCAATTGGGGTAATGGTTAGAATGTTGCTCGTCCAAGGTGTACACACTCTGGTTTATCTACATATTCTATATAACTATTTATGTAGAGATCCTCTTCCCGTGTAAATTATTACAGAGTGTTCCGTAAACCTTCTTTGCTATATGGTCTGTCTTTTTGATATATGTATATAATATGTATTTGTATACATATGGTAACGCTAATCTTCATTTATCCACTTCCCCCGCCTTTCCTTTTAGATAAGCATAGTTTTTTTTAATAAGTCTGTGATTGACTTTCTCTGTGGAAATATGTTCATTTGTGTCAGTTATTAGATAACGCCTATAAGTGATATCATAGGATATAGGACTTTTGCTTTCCGACTTACCTCATGTTCTGTGATTATCTCCAAGATCATCTATGGTGCCTCAAAGAGCACTGTTTCATTGTTTTCCATAGCTAGTATTCATTGTGTACATGGACGACTTCTTCTTTATCCTTTCTTCTGTTGATGGACATTTTGGTTGCTTCACTGTCTTGTCTATTGTGAATCAGGCTGCAGTGCAGCTTTTGCAGCCTGGGTCTTCTTCATTCTTGTCTTCTCAGGTGAGAGGACCACTGGTGCGCCTGCTGGATTGAATGGTACCTCAATTTTTCCTTTTAAACGCAGCTCCTTTCTGTTCTCATTATTAACGTTTAACCCTCTTACATCTCACCAGCAGCTAGAGGGTACACAGTTCTCTAAAACCACTTCAGCATTTATTGTTTGTAGTCCTTTTGCCAATGGTCAGTCGACTGGTGTGAGTTGAAAACTTTTTGTAGATTAGATTGCATGAGTCTAATACTTCCTGAGGTTGAGCTTTTATCCATTTTCCTTTCTTTAAAAAGAGGGTGAGTAAAACTTGCCTCTTCATACTATCTTCTTGAAAATTCTGCCTGTTTTGACTTTTTTTTATCCATTCCCTACCTCAGCACAATTTTGAGGGCAGGTGTCCTTTACAGCCCTGAGTCCTTGTGAATGATAAGTGACCATTAGCTGTGGGTTAAAAGCTGCTCTTGCGGGAATCGGCCACAAGGCGGCAGCATTTCTCCTTTACCAAATCTGGTTACTAGGGCAACAGAGCCTTACTGGAAGTGGTGTTCTAGGTTGTAAATTAGAATGGAATGTGCGAGGACAAAGCCCTTTAAGTTTATGTCTCATTATTTCTTCGTGGTATTTTTAACTTAATTTTTATTTTTTATCACAGCAAACTTGATTACAATGTTTTGTTTGTTCTAGGTGTGCAAGATGTGGTTCTTTCACACATATACATATATCTATTGTTCTTCGGATCCTTTTCCCATGTAGGTTATGACACAATGTTGAGTAGTCTTCCCTTGGTATTGCGTAGGTCTTTGGTGATTATGTATTTCACATGTGTTTGTATGTCTCTGTTAACCTCAATATGGTAATGTATCCAATCCTCACACCTTTCCATTTGGTGAACCATAAGTTTTTTAAATGAATCTATGCTAGTGTTTGTCTGTGGAAATATCTTTGTTTGTATCATTTTTTAGGTAACCCCTATATGTGATATGATAGGATATGTGCCTTTCGCTTTCTCACTTACTCCAAGTTGCGTGATTACTTCTAGACTCATCTACGGTGCTGCAAATGGCATTGTTTCATTTTTTCACTAGCTCATATTCCATCTGTACAGGTAGCAGTTCTTCTTTGTCCACCCATCTGTCGGTGGACTTTTTGGTTACTTCCATATCTTGGCTATTGTAATACTGTGGAATGCAGATTTGCGTGGCTGTGTCCTTCCAATTCTGTCTTCTTAGTTTATAGGTCCAGGAATAGGTCTGCTGGATCATATGGTAGCTCAATGTTTACCTTTTAAAGGCACCTCTGTTCTGTTCTCCTTAGTGGCTCTTTCCAGGTTACGTCCCACTTAAAGTGGAGGGCATGTATTTCTTCCCAGCACCTTCAGGATTTTTTCTTTGTAGTTTTTGCTGATGGTTATTCTGAGTGGTGTGAGCTGATACCTCTTTGTGGTTGAATTTGCATGTGTCTCATAATGCGTTGAAATTGAGCCTTCAGACATGTCCTTTTTATTTTTCCAGCTGTGATTAGAGCTTATTTCTTCAAAGTGTTTTCTTAAAGTATGTGTCACCATTTGAAATATTTTGGCCATTATCTCCCTCAAGACATTTTGAGGGTAGGTTTCATTTACAGCCCTGCAGTACTTGTTCATATGAAGTGACCATTAGCTCAGGCTTTAAACCTGCTTTTGCAGGTAACGGCCAGAGAGCGGCAGCCTTTCTACGTTCCCCTTGCTGGTACTAGGGAAACAGACCTACCGTCCAGTGGTGTTTTCGGTTATAAATTAGAGTGCAATGTGCGCGGATAAACCCACAAATGTTGATGTCTCCTTGCTTTTGTTTGTTTTTAAATTTAATTTATATTTATTATTAGAGTAATATTCCATTGTGTACGTGGACCACTTCTTCTTGGTGCATTCCTCGGTTGATGGACATTTTCATTGCTTCCAAGTGCTGGCTATGGTAAATCTTGCTGGCGTACAGATTTGCCAGCCTGTGACTTTTTGATTCTCATTTTCTCAGGTGATTGGCCAAGCAGTGGTTGTGATTGATTGACTGGTAGCTCAATGTTTCCCTTTTCGAAGCACCTACATTGTGTTTTCATTAGTGGCTCTTTACATGCCCCCCCTTACAACCGAGGGTACGCTTTCTCCACACTCCCTTCACCTTTTATTTTTTGCAGCATTTTTCCTAATGGCCATTCTGACTGCTGTGAGCTGATAGGTTTTTGTAATATGGGTATGCATGTCATTAAAATTTTTAAAATTCGTCATATTCCTACCCCTTTCGCTTTTCTCTTAAAAGAAAAAAACCGTGAGTACAATATAGCTCTTGAAATTGTCTTCTTCGAAGGTTGCCCTATTGTGAAGTTTTTGGTCGATTTTTGATCCCAGAAATTTTCTGGAGGGCAGGTGTCATTTACAGAACTGCAAGTTGGTGAAAATTTAGTGACCTTTTGCAGTGGGTTCAAAGCTGCTGTTGTGGGAAACGGCCACAAGGAGGTAGCATTTCTCCATTCCCCAATCTGGGTACTAGGGCAGCAGAGCCTTTCTGGAAGTCATTGTCTTAGGTTGTAAATTAGAATGGAATTTGCCAGGAGAAGTCCCCATAAGTTTATGTCTCATTACTTCTTCTTGGTTTTTACAATTTTTTTAATCTGGGTAAAGTTTAGAATATTGTTTGTCTTTGGTGTACACAATCTGGTTCATCTGTACATTATGTATGTCTATTAATGTACAGATACTCTTCCCATGTAAAATATTACAGTGTTCCGTCGACCTCCTTGTTATATGTTCGGTCTTTTTGATACATGTATATAATATGTATTTGTATATGTATAGTAACACTAATCTTCATTTCTCAATTTCCCCCCTCCTTTCCTTTCAGATGAGCATAGTTTGTTTTCTAAGCCTGTGAGTGTCTTTCTCTTTGGAAATATGTTCATCTGTGTCAGTTATTAGATAATGCCATAAGTGATAATATAGGATATAGGTCTATTGCTTTCCGACCTACTTCATGTTTTGTGAATATCTCCAGGCTCATCTATGGTGCCTCAAAGAGCAGTGCTTCAATGTTTTCCATGGCTAATATTCCATTGTGTACATGGACCACTTCTTCTTGGTGCATTCCTCTGTTGATGGACATTTTCGTTGCTTCCAAGTGTTGCCTATGGTAAATATTGCTGGAGTGCAGGATTGCCAGCCTGTGATTTTTGATTTTCATTTTCTCAGGTTTTAGACCCAGCAGTGGGTATGATTGATTCACTGGTATGGTAGGTCAACGTTTACCTTTTCAAGGCACCTCAGTTGTGCTTTCATTAGTGGCTCTTACCACGTCCCCCTTAGAATCGAGGGTACGCATTTCTCCACAATCACGTCAGCATTTATTGTTTGCAGCATTCTTGTTGATGGCCGTTCTGACTGGTATGAGCTGATAGGTTTTTGTAATTTGGGTTTACATGTCTGTAAAAATTCCTACAATTCATCATTTTTCCACGGCTTTTTCTTTTCTGTTAAAAGAAAAAAGAAAAAAGTGTGACTATAATATACCTCTTCAAATTTTCTTTTTGGAAGGTTGCACACTGGAAATTTTTGGTCGATTTTCGACCTCAGTACCTTTTGGAGGGCCGGTGTCATTTACAGAACTGCAATTGGTGAATATTTAGTGACCTTTTGCAGTGGGTTTAAAGCTGCTGTTGTGGGAAACGGCCACAAGGATGCAGCATTTCTCCATTCCCAAATCTGGGTACTAGTGCAGCAGAGCCGTTCTGGAAGTTCTTTGCCTAGGTTTTAAATTTGGATGGAATGTGCCAGGAAAACCCCCCATAAGTTTATGTCTCATTACTCCTAGTTCGTTGTTTTAATTTTTTCAATTGGGGTAATGGTTAGAATGTTGCTCGTCCAAGGTGTACACACTCTGGTTTATCTACATATTCTATATAACTATTTATGTAGAGATCCTCTTCCCGTGTAAATTATTACAGAGTGTTCCGTAAACCTTCTTTGCTATATGGTCTGTCTTTTTGATATATGTATATAATATGTATTTGTATACATATGGTAACGCTAATCTTCATTTATCCACTTCCCCCGCCTTTCCTTTTAGATAAGCATAGTTTTTTTAATAAGTCTGTGATTGACTTTCTCTGTGGAAATATGTT